>NC_086449.1:810177113-810356030 GCF_028390025.1 Pseudophryne corroboree | reverse complement strand
CGTGGATTTCCCTGGCATGAAGCCGGTTTGATCGGGGTGGATTATGGATTCAATCACCGTGTTTATACGGACCGCAAGAATTTTCGCTAGGATCTTAGCGTCTGTGGGAATAAGGGAGATCGGCCTGTATGACTCCAAGAGTTTAGGGTCCTTGCCAGGTTTTGGAAGCATTATTAGAATAGCCTCGGACATTGAGGGAGGAAGGCAGTCAGCGGCATATATGTTAACATACATGTCTAGTAGTTGAGGTCCAAAAAACTTAATGTACTGTTTATATAGTTCCGTGGGAATACCATCACTACCCGGGGATCTGCCACTAGGAGCCGCCTCGATCGCCGACATCACCTCCTCCAGGGTCAGAGGCGCGTCCAGGGCGTCCCTAGCCTCAGGGGAAAGTTTAGAAAGGGGGATATTTGTCAGGTAGAGGTCTAGCTCCTCCCCGGAGCATGTCAGTCGACTGTTGTATACCTCCCTAAAGTAACAGAGGAGTAGCTGTGCAATGTCGGGGGTGTTATCTGTAATGGAGCCGTCGGCGCCGAGCAGCTGCACTATTGTGGTCCCAGGCCTGTCGTAGTGCACCAGGTGGGCCAACAAGCTACCTGGTCTGTCCGCCTGCATGTATATATTATTGGCCCTGAACAGGAGGGAGCGTGCATTTTTGTCTGAGAGGTGAGCCAGCCAGGCCCCCTGAGCCGTCTGCCAGCGGGCCTTCAGCGTAGGGGTGCCCTCAGTTAGGTAGCGTGTCTCCAGGTCCCTGCTCTCGGTCTCAAGCTGTCTTTCTGTCGCCCTGCGAGCCACCTTGCAGGCAGCAATTTTGCCAATTAAGGTACCTCGCATATATGCCTTGAATGCATCCCAAACTACCGGAGCCGGGGCCGTGTCTGCGTTATCCGCGAAAAATCCCTCCCATGCGGGCGCTAATTCTGGGCATTCGCCCAGCTGGGCAAGCCAGGATGGATGCAACCTCCAGTATGATTGTCCCTTCTGACAGTCCCCTACCAGTGACAGCACCAGGGGTGAATGATCAGATACCCCTCGTGCCTCGTAATGAGCGTCCATCACGCCAGGCACAAGCTCAGGCGAGACCAGGGCCAGGTCGATTCTGGAAAAGGAGCCATGTGTACTCGAATAACAGGAGTATTGCCGAAGGGTAGGATTACGAACCCTCCAGACATCTACCCACTGCATACTGTCCAGAAATTCTGCAAATTTAGATTTCGGAGGAATCAAGTCGCCCCCCGCTCCCTGTCTCGAAGGAGTCCTCCATCTGTCCAAAGAGGCATCCAACACAGCGTTGAAGTCTCCCAGGCAGATGACAGGAGTATGGGGGGAGGAGGCAACGAATGAAGCAGCCTTTTGCAGGACATTGTAGGAGAATGGGGGAGGAACATACACAGACAATAGGAAAATATTTCGTGAAAACAGTTTGCACTCTAGAAATACGTATCTACCATAAGGATCTGTGTTTACCCTGATCATCTCGAACTGTACAGTTCTCCTTATCATTACCGACACCCCTCGGGAATAAGAGGAATGTGAGGAATGATACGCCCACCCCACCCATGGCCTGCGGAGCGATAACAGCCTATTCCCCTCCAAGTGGGTTTCACTCAAGCAAATGATATCCGGGCCATATTTCTTGATCATTTTAAATACTAGGGAACGTTTAACTTTGTTGTTGATGCCCCGGACATTCCACGCCAGAAATTTCAAGGGAGGCATGTCAGTCTAAGTATCAACAGGGACGCAGCTCTTTTAGCAACCACCCGTCCAACCGGTGTTTCGCACCTATAATCATGTCGCCCGCAGGCCCCGAGCCCCGAGCCGGACCCCATAAAACAGTACAAGCCCACCACACCCTCCAAGTACCAAGCATATAGGCTTCTTAAATTCAAAACGAGCAACATCGTAACTGCTGAGAGGCCAACGGCGGCCCCCAAACTTCCCCCCACCCCGTATACCTCCCCGAACTGTGGTATACCCATAACCCTAACTAAACTCTAACCTTGGAGATCCCAAAGCCTACGGCAACACTGTACCAGGTGTACAGATCAAATCAACCCCGACACAAAAAAACCTTTTTTTTGTACGTTAATGTCACTTCTCAACAAAGTCCAGAACCATTAAGCTAGAGGAAGCTCCCTGGACTTATACTTGCGGAGTGTTGGCCCATATAGGAGGGCGACCCGGTGTCAGTCTGGAGCCAGCTGGCGGTCCCCCGGAGCATACCTGTCCAGCCAGGACGCTGCCTCCCTCGGCGAGCCGAAGAACTTTGTCTCCCCGTCCGCCACCACGCGGAGCCTGGAGGGGAACAGCATCGAGTAGGGCAGATTCAAGTCTCGAAGACGTCTTTTGATGGGAAGAAACTGGGCCCGGTCTTTTTGAACGTCTGCTGCAAAGTCCGGAAATGCCGACACCCTGATTCCATTCCGGAGTAGGGGGCCCTTCACACGGCCCAGGCGCAGGACAGAGTCCCGATCTTTGTAGTGCAGGAACTTTGCAATAAAAGTTCGTGGCGGGGCGCCTGGGGGTAGAGGCCGGAAGGGCACCCGGTGAGCCCGCTCCACTGCGAACTGGGAGGTGAAGGATTCCACTCCATATGCCTCTTTTAGCCAGGACTCCAGGAAATCTTCAGGATTTGCCCCCTCCTCCTTTTCGGGGAGGCCCACGAATCTCACATTATTTCTGCGGAGTCTGCCCTCCATGTCCAGGAGTTTAGTTTGCATTGTCGCGACTTGCTGTGTGACTGCAGACACCGATCTCTGTAGAGGGCCACTGAGGTCCTCCAAGTTGGAGACCCTTGTTTCGGTTTCGCCCACTCTCTCCCGTATTCGCTGGACGTCCTGCCGCATCAATGATAGATCACACTGTACCTTCTCCATTTTGTCCGACAGACGTTGTTCGCTGGCCGCTATAGCCTCCAGGACCTGCTGGATGGAGGGGGCGGGTGGCTGTGTATTCGCCCCCGAGTCGGCCCCGGCCGAGGGATCCATTCTGGCAGGGGGGGAGGTCTTAGGTGATGGCTGCGTCGACTGGGTTGCAGGCTGTCGTGCAAACTTCTCCAATTTAGCAGCGGCAGCGCTCTGGCCACCCCTCACCATCGTATCAATGCCCAGCACAGCTCAGAGTCCCGCTATTCAGTGTCAAGAGGTATAGCAGTAGGGTGGTAAATGCAGTATCAGCAGCTGCCAGGCACTGGTAGAGCCAGCTGCCAGGCCAGTGGGAGAAGGGGGGAACCAGGTGGATGCAGTGGTATATAACTATAAATGTAAATCCAATATGTGATGTGTGATGTTCCAAGGATAAAGGCAGGAGAAGGGCAGCTGGGGCCAGTCCAAGCTCCTCCAGCCCAGCTCGATCTCACATTCACTGCACCCTGCTGTAAGGAGGGAGGGAGGAAGCTGCAATCAAGATGGCCGCCCAGCACCTTTATTATTCCCTCCTCTCACCCTGCACCAGCCCTCAGGGGAGCTGACTTATTACTGTGTGGAGCCCTGGGGGTGCAGGAGTGAGGTGTCGTTATCCTCAGGAGCCGCCAGCCGCTGTGTCCGCCTCCGGTGCGGGATCGCACGCGCGCCCGGCAGAGCTCCAAAACTGAGGCCGGGGATTGAGTTGCGGCCTAGGCCCGAAGTCCGGGCGGCCGCTGGCGCGGGCCGGGAGTGCTCGTTTCGGGCAGCGACTGTGCCTGCTGCCTCCCCAGTACTGATAGGCAAGAGTGGGGACCAGGGAAGACCGCAGTGTAGAGCCCCAGGATTGATTCAGGATCTTTTTCCAGGGAGCTCCTCGATCCTGCTGCCTAGTCCCTTGCCGCCGTGGCCACGCCCCCCAGGACATGCACACTTTAACCAACCCATCATTTCAGTGACAGGGTCTGCCACACGACTGTGACTGAAATGACGGGTTGGTTTGGACCCCCACCAAAAAAGAAGCAATTAATCTCTCCTTGCACAAACTGGCTCTACAGAGGCAAGATGTCCACCTCATCATCATCCTCCAATTCATCACCGTGTACATCCCCCCTCCTCAAAGATTATCAATTCGTCCCCACTGGAATCCACCATCATAGCTCCCTGTGTACTTTGTGGAGGCAATTGCTGCTGGTCAATGTCTCCACGGAGGAATTGATTATAATTCATTTTAATGAACATCATCTTCTCCACATTTTCTGGAAGTAACCTCGTACGCCAATTGCTGACAAGGTGAGCGGCGGCACTAAACACTCTTTCGGAGTACACACTTGTGGGAGGGCAACTTAGGTAGAATAAAGCCAGTTTGTGCAAGGGCCACCAAATTGCCTCTTTTTCCTGCCAGTATACGTACGGACTGTCTGACGTGCCTACTTGGATGCGGTCACTCATATAATCCTCCACCATTTTTTCAATGGTGAGAGAATCATATGCAGTGACAGTAGACGACATGTCCGTAATCGTTGTCAGGTCCTTCAGTCCGGACCAGATGTCAGCATCAGCAGTCGCTCCAGACTGCCCTGCATCACCGCCAGCGGGTGGGCTCGGAATTCTGAGCCTTTTCCTCGCACCCCCAGTTGCGGGAGAATGTGAAGGAGGAGATGTTGACAGGTCGCGTTCCGCTTGACTTGACAATTTTCTCACCAGCAGTTCTTTGAACCCCTGCAGACTTGTGTCTGCCGGAAAGAGAGATACAACGTAGGTTTTAAATCTAGGATCGAGCACGGTGGCCAAAATGTAGTGCTCTGATTTCAACAGATTGACCACCCGTGAATCCTTGTTAAGCTAATTAAGGGCTCCATCCACAAGTCCCACATGCCTAGCGGAATCGCTCAGTGTTAGCTCCTCCTTCAATGTCTCCAGCTTCTTCTGCAAAAGCCTGATGAGGGGAATGACCTGACTCAGGCTGGCAGTGTCTGAACTGACTTCACGTGTGGCAAGTTCAAAAGGTTGCAGAACCTTGCACAACGTTGAAATCATTCTCCACTGCGCTTGAGACAGGTGCATTCCACCTCCTATATCGTGCTCAGTTGTATAGGCTTGAATGGCCTTTTGCTGCTCCTCCAACCTCTGAAGCATATAGAGGGTTGAATTCCACCTCGTTACCACTTCTTGCTTCAGATGATGGCAGGGCAGGTTCAGGCGTTTTTGGTGTTGCTCCAGTCTTCTGTACGTGGTGCCTGTACGCCGAAAGTGTCCCGCAATTCTTCTGGCCACCGACAGCATCTCTTGCACGCCCCTCTCGTTTTTTAAATAATTCTGCACCACCAAATTCAAGGTATGTGCAAAACATGGGACGTGCTGGAATTTGCCCATATTTAATGCACACGCAATATTGCTGGCGTTGTCCGATGCCACAAATCCACAGGAGAGTCCAATTGGGGTAAGCCATTCTGCGATGATCTTCCTCAGTTGCCGTAAGAGGTTTTCAGTAGAGATGAGCGGATTCGGTTTTACTCGGTTTTACTCGGTTCTCAAAACCGAATCTTATTGGCTATCCAAAACACGTGACATCCGTGAGCCAATAAGATTCGGTTTTGAGAACCGAGTAAAACCGAGTAAAACCGAATCCGCTCATCTCTAGTTTTCAGCTGTGTGCGTATTCTGGAAAGCGGTGATACAAAGCGTAGCCTGCCTAGGAAAGAGTTGGCGTTTGCGAGATGCTGCTACTGGTGCCGCCGCTGCTGTTCTTGTGGCGGGAGTCCATACATCTCGCCAGTGGGCTGTCACAGTCATATAGTCCTGAGTCTGCCCTGCTCCACTTGTCCACATGTCCGTGGTTAAGTGGACATTGGGTACAACTGCATTTTTTAGGACACTGGTGAGTCTTTTTCTGAGGTCTGTGTACATTTTCGGTATCGCCTGCCTAGAGAAATGGAACCTAGATGGTATTTGGTACCGGGGACACAGTACCTCAAACAAGTCTATAGTTGGCTCTGCAGTAATGATGGATACCGGAACCACGTTTCTCACCGCCCAGGATGCCATGGCCTCAGTTATCCGCTTTGCAGCAGGATGACTGCTGTGATATTTCATCTTCCTCGCAAAGGACTGTTGGACAGTCAATTGCTTGGTGGAAGTAGTAAAAGTGGTCTTACGACTTCCCCTCTGGGATGACCATCGACTCCCAGCAGCAACAACAGCAGTGCCAGCAGCAGTAGGCGTTACACGCAAGGATGCATCGGAGGAATCCCAGGCAGGAGAGGACTCGTCAGAATTGCCAGTGACATGGCCTGCAGGACTATTGGCATTCCTGGGGAAGGAGGAAATTGACACTGAGGGAGTTGGTGGGGGTGGTTTGCGTGAGCTTGGTTACAAGAGGAAGGGATTTACTGGTCAGTGGACTGCTTCCGCTGTCGCCCAAAGTTTTTGAACTTGTCACTGACTTATGATGAATGCGCTGCAGGTGACGTATAAGGGAGGATGTTCCGAGGTGGTTAACGTCCTTACCCCTACTTATTACAGCTTGACAAAGGCAACACACGGCTTGACACCTGTTGTCCGCATTTCTGTTGAAATACTTCCACACCGAAGAGCTGATTTTTTTAGTATTTTCACCAGGCATGTCAATGGCCATATTCCTCCCACGGACAACAGGTGTCTCCCGGGTGCCTGACTTAAACAAACCACCTCACCATCAGAATCCTCCTTGTCAATTTCCTCCCCAGCGCCAGCAACACCCATATCCTCCTCATCCTGGTGTACTTCAACACTGACATCTTCAATCTGACTATCAGGAACTGGACTGCGGGTGCTCCTTCCAGCACTTGCAGGTGGCGTGCAAATGGTGGAAGGCGCATGCTCTTCACGTCCAGTGTTGGGAAGGTCAGGCATCGCAACCGACACAATTGGACTCTCCTTGTGGAGTTGTGATTTCGAAGAACGCACAGTTCTTTGCTGTGCTTTTGCCAGCTTAAGTCTTTTAATTTTTCTAGCGAGAGGCTGAGTGCTTCCATCCTCATGTGAAGCTGAACCACTAGCCATGAACATAGGCCAGGGCCTCAGCCGTTCCTTGCCACTCCGTGTGGTAAATGGCATATTGGCAAGTTTACGCTTCTCCTCCGACGATTTTATTTTAGATTTTTGAGTCCTTTTTTTACTGATCTTTTGTGTTTTGGATTTTACATGCTCTGTACTATGACATTGGGCATCGGCCCTTGGCAGACGACGTTGATGGAATTTCATCGTCTCGGCCATGACTAGTGGCAGCAGCTTCAGCACGAGGTGGAAGTGGATCTTGATCTTTCCCTATTTTTGGAACCTCAACATTTTTGTTCTCCATATTTTAATAGGCACAACTAAAAGGCACCTCAGGTAAACAATGGAGATGGATAGATACTAGTATACTTATGGATGACGAGTGACTGACGACACAGAGGTAGCTACAGCCGTGGACTACCGTACTGCGTCTGCTAGTATAGAGATGATAATGATATAAAAAATATATATATATCACTACTGCAGGTATATATAATATAATGACGGACCTGCTGGACACTGTCAGCATACTCCTAAACTACTAGTATGAAGAAGATAGAAAAAAAACCCCCACCACAGGTAGGTATACAATTATGGACGAGCACTGACGACACAGAGGTAGCTACAGCCGTGGACTACCGTACTGCGTCTGCTAGTATAGAGATGATAATGATATAAAAAATATATATATATATCACTACTGCAGGTATATATAATATAATTAAGGACCTGCTGGACACTGTCAGCAGACTCCTAAACTACTAGTATGAAGAAGATAGAAAAAAACCCCCACCACAGGTAGGTATACAATTATGGACGAGCACTGACGACACAGAGGTAGCTACAGCCGTGGACTACCGTACTGCGTCTGCTAGTATAGAGATGATAATGATATAAAAAATATATATATATCACTACTGCAGGTATATAGAATATAATGACGGACCTGCTGGACACTGTCAGCAGACTCCTAAACTACTAGTATGAAGAAGATAGAAAAAAAAACCCCACCACAGGTAGGTATACAATTATGGACGAGCACTGACGACACAGAGGTAGCTACAGCCGTGGACTACCGTACTGCGTCTGCTAGTATAGAGATGATAATGATATAAAAAATATATATATATCACTACTGCAGGTATATATAATATAATGACGGACCTGCTGGACACTGTCAGCAGACTCCTAAACTACTAGTATGAAGAAGATAGAAAAAAAAACCCCACCACAGGTAGGTATACAATTATGGACGAGCACTGATGACACAGAGGTAGCTACAGCCGTGGACTACCGTACTGCGTCTGCTAGTATAGAGATGATAATGATATAAAAAATATATATATATCACTACTGCAGGTATATATAATATAATGACGGACCTGCTGGACACTGTCAGCAGACTCCTAAACTACTAGTATGAAGAAGATAGAAAAAAAAACACCCCACCACAGGTAGGTATACAATTATGGACGAGCACTGACGACACAGAGGTAGCTACAGCCGTGGACTACCATACTGCGTCTGCTAGTATAGAGATGATAATGATATAAAAAATATATATATATCACTACTGCAGGTATATATAATATAATGACGGACCTGCTGGACACTGTCAGCAGACTCCTAAACTGCTAGTATGAAGAAGATAGAAAAAAAAAACCCACCACAGGTAGGTATACAATTATGGACGAGCACTGACGACACAGAGGTAGCTACAGCCGTGGACTACCGTACTGCGTCTGCTAGTATAGAGATGATAATGATATAAAAAATATATATATATCACTACTGCAGGTATATATAATATAATGACGGACCTGCTGGACACTGTCAGCAGACTCCTAAACTACTAGTATGAAGAAGATAGAAAAAAAACCCCACCACAGGTAGGTATACAATTATGGACGAGCACTGACGACACAGAGGTAGCTACAGCCGTGGACTACCGTACTGCGTCTGCTAATATAGAGATGATAAAGATGATAGAGATGAACAAAAAAAATATAACACTACTGCAGGACACTGTCAGCAGAATGCGTTTATAGAATAAAAAAAAAAAACACCACAGGAGTGTTTGTTTAACTTTTTCAGGCAGACAATATACTGGTGGTCAGTGGTCACACTGGCAGCAAAAGTGTGCACTGTACTCCTGCTATAACTGCTCCCCAGTCTCCCCCACAATTAAGCTGTGTGAGCAGCACTGGCAGTGAGCACTCAGCACAGTCAGATATAATACATACATAGATGATATATTATCATTATCATATTATCATGCAGCACACTGAGGCTGAGCACAGATATGGTATGTGACTGTGTATCGTTTTTTTTTCAGGCAGAGAACCGATTAAAATTAAACTGGTGGTCACACTATCAGCAAAACTCTGCTGCACTGTACTGAGTACTCCTCCTAATGCTCCCCAAATTAGTAAATCAACTCAAGTGTCTCTGACTCTCTAATCTAATCTAAACGGAGAGGACGCCAGCCACGTCCTCTCCCTATCAATCTCAATGCACGTGTGAAAATGGCGGCGACGCGCGGCTCCTTATATAGAATCCGAGTCTCGCGATAGAATACGAGCCTCGCGAGAATCCGACAGCGGGATGATGACGTTCGGGCGCGCTCGGGTTAGCCGAGCAAGGCGGGAAGATCCGAGTCTGCCTCGGACCCGTGTAAAAAGGCTGAAGTTCGGGGGGGTTCGGATTCCGAGGAACCGAACCCGCTCATCTCTAATATATAAATATATATATATATATATATACTGTATATATATGTGTGTGTGTGTGTATGTATACTGTATATATGTATATATATATATAATATATACACTGTATATAGAGGGTGATTCAAAAGTCACAGTACACCCTTGTCAAAAACTGTGCAGGAAATGGGAAAATTGACTAAAGGTGGGTACACACTATTAGATATATCTGCAGATCAATTGATCTGCAGATATATCTATGTACGGATCGGGCAGTGTGCTGTGCATACACACAGCCCGATCCGTCGGGGGACTGACGTCATGAACTGGGCGGGCGCTCGCGCCCGCCTAGTTCACCTGTCAATCACCGCCGGCCGCCGCAGCATGTGTACGGGCGGTCGGACGACCACCCCGTACACACATAGCGACGGGCCAATATATCGTTAGATATATTGGCTGTCGGCTGTGCTGCGCGGCCGACGCGATACGTCTGTGAACTACGGAGTTCACAGACGTATCGCCCGTACACACTGGCCGACGGTCCCGCGATGTATCGGCCGTTCAAGAGAACGGCCGATACATCGACCAGTGTGTACGGGCCTTTAGATTCAAGATGGCTGATTTCAAGATGGCACCCATGTTCGGTGCATACCCTAAAAGATAGCCCACCTCACCCATTCCTTACTGGAGTATTCAGTTTTCCTATTTCCTGCATAGTTTTTGAAACAAAAGGGTGGACTGCGACTTTAGAATTACCTAATCTATCTATCTATCTATCTATCTATCTATCTATCTATCTATCTATCTATCTATCTATCTATCTGTGATGAAAATAATAGATCAAGGGGGAGCTGTAGATGTAGCATATCTAGACTTTAGTAAGGCATTTGACACTGTCCCACATCGCAGACTGCTAAATAAACTTGAAAGTGTGGGGGTGGATTATAAAATAGTTAAATGGATAAGAACCTGGTTGCAGGATAGGAAACAGACAGTTGTAGTCAATGGAGTGCAATCTATGGAGGGAAATGTTACCAGTGGAGTACCCCAGGGATCTGTACTTGGACCAGTTCTCTTTAATATCTTTGTTGGTGACATTGCAGATGGTATTGAAGGGAAGGCATGCCTTTTTGCAGATGATACAAAGATATGCAACAGGGTAGACACACCAGGAGGGGTAAAACAAATGATTGATGACCTAGCTAGGCTTGAAAAATGGTCAAGAACATGGCAACTACAGTTTAATGCTAAAAAAAAATGCAAAATCATGCACTTGGGTCTCAAAACCCCAAAGGCTAAATATAGTACCAAGGGTACTATAATGGAAACTACTGAGGAGGAAAGGGATTTAGGAGTAACTATTTCAAGTGACTTAAAGGCAGGAAAGCAATGCAACAAAGCAATGAGAAAGGCAAGTCAGGTGCTTGGTTGCATAGGGAGAGGAATCAGTAGCAGGAAAAAAAAGTAATAATGCCACTGTATAGGTCATTGGTGCGGCCTCATCTGGAATACTGTGTCCAGTTCTGGAGACCATATCTCCAGAAGGATATAAATACATTAGAGAGTGTACAAAGAAGGGCAACTAAAATGGTGCATGGCTTACATCACAAAACTTACCCGGAAAGGCTAAAAGATCTTAACATGTATAGTATGGAGGAGAGAAGGGAAAGGGAAGACATGATAGAGACCGTCACATATACCAAAGGTTTAACAAAGTTCAGGAGGGAAACATTCTTCAAAGGAAAAGAAGTATTAGAACTCGAGGACATACACTGAAACTGGAGGGAGGCAGGTTCAGGGGAAATTTAAGGAAAAATAATTTCACAGAAAGGGTAGTGGATAAGTGGAATAGCCTCCCATCAGAGGTGGTAGAGGCTAAGGGGTATATGCAATTGTGGTCGAATTCCCGAAATTGTCGAAAAACGGGACTTTTTCGCCAAAAAACAAACAAACGACAATGCAATTCAGTACTTTCCGTCAAAAAAACGGACTTTCAAAATTCGACTTTTTGAATTTCGACATTTGTCAAATTCGACTTTTTTGCAATGGTACAAATGCGGCAATTCGACAAAAGTATATTCAATTGAAGTTTGGAAATTCGACAACAGTGCTTTTAGACAGTAAATTCGTCATTTTCAATCCGCCACACTTTGGTGGGTGAATCTAATAAAAAAAAATTAAAACATGTTTTTTTGGGTGTTTTTTTTATTGGTAATAGCATATCTATTTATATTAGAAGGGATTAGGTACTTGGTTTGTCTTTTTGGGAGGCACAAGTATTATTTATATATTTTTAAAAATATATATATATTTTTATTTTTTTTAATTTTTAGATGGAATGGTAAAATCCCGGAAAAAAATGGCGTGGGGTCCCCCCTCCAAAGCATAACCAGCCTCGGGCTCTTCGAGCCGGTCCTGGTTCTAAAAATCCGGGGGGAAAATGGACAGGGGATCCCCCGTATTTTTAAAACCAGCACCGGGCTCTGCGCCTGGTGCTGGTGCAAAAAATACGGGGGACAAAAAGAGTAGGGGTCCCCCGTATTTTATACACCAGCATCGGGCTCCACTAGCTGGACAGATAATGCCACAGCCGGGGGTCACTTTTATACAGCGCCCTGCGGCCGTGGCATTAAATATCCAACTAGTCACCCCTGGCCGGGGTACCCTGGGGGAGTGGGGACCCCTTCAATCAAGGGGTACCCCCCCAGCCACCCATGGGCCAGGGGTGAAGCCCGAGGCTGTCCCCCCAATCCAAGGGCTGCGGATGGGGGGCTGATAGCCTTGAGAAAATGACAAGAATATTGTTTTTTTCCTGTAGTACTACAAGTCCCAGCAAGCCTCCCCCGCAAGCTGGTACTTGGAGAACCACAAGTACCAGCATGCGGGAGAAAAACGGACCCGCTGGTACCTGTAGTACTACTGGGAAAAAAATACCCAAATAAAAACAGGAGACACACACCTTGAGAGTAAAACTTTATTACACACCTGCAGACACACACATACTTACCTATGTTGACCCGCCGACTGCCACGTCTCCTGATCCGACGATCCGGGGTACCTGTGAATCAAATTATACTCACCTCAATCCAGTGTCCAGAAATAAATCCTCGTACTTGGCAAAACAAATAAATGAACACCCGATCCAGCGGACCCATGTTTACACATGAGACCCCTTTCCCCGAATGCCGGGACCCCACGTGACTGCTGTCACCGAGGTCCCTTCAGCCAATCAGCGAGCGCAACGTCCTGGCACTCTGTTGATTGGCTGCACGTCTGAGCTGTCAGACAGCGCCTCGCAAAGCCTCTCCATTATACTCAATGGTGGGAACCTTGCGTCAGCGGTGAGGTCACCGGTAACCCCACCGCTACCCGCAAAGTTCCCACCATTGAAAGTAATGGAGAGGCTTTGCGATGCGCTGTCTGAGGTCACACGCGCATACAGCCAATCAGGTGAGTGCAACGAAGTAGCGCTTCCTGATTGGCTGAAGGGACCTCGTGACAGCAGTCACGTGGGGTCCCGGCATTCGGGGAAAGGGGTCCCATGTGTAAACATGGGACCCCTTTCAGTCCGCTGGATTGGGTGTTCGTTTATTTGTTTTGCCAAGTACGAGGATTTATATCTGGACACTGGATTGAGGTGAGTATAATTTGATTCACAGGTACCCCGGATCGTCGGATCAGGAGACGTGGCAGTCGGCGGGTCAACATAGGTAAGTATGTGTGTGTCGGCAGGTGTGCAATAAAGTTTTACTCTCAAGGTGTGTGTCTCCTGTTTTTATTTGGGTATTTTTTTTCCAGTAGTACTACAGGTACCAGCGGGCCCATTTTTCTCCCGCATGCTGGTACTTGTGGTTCTCCAAGTACCAGCTTGCGGGAGAGGCTTGCTGGGACTTGTAGTACTACAGGAAAAAACAATATTCTTTACATTTTCACAAGGCTATCAGCCTCCCATCCGCAGCCCTTGGATGGGGGGGACAGCCTCGGGCTTCACCCCTGGCCCTTGGGTGGCTGGGGGGGGACCCCTTGATCAAATCGGCCGTTTTTCGTCAGCGGGACTGTCGAATCCGTTTTTTATTGCATATGGTCAATTTCGGCACCCACTTCTCGAAATTAGACTGTCGAATTGTGTCGAATTGAAAAATGGCCGAAAAATTGCCGCGATTCGCCGCTAATTGCATATACCCCTAAGACTGTAGAGCAATTTAAACATGCTTGAGATAGGCATATGAATATCCTTACAAAGAATTAAGGTTCAAAAAGGGTTGCGATTACCTAAAGGATAAAAAAAAATGGGCAGACTAGATGGGCCAAGTGGTTCTTATCTGCCGTCAAATTCTATGTTTCTATGTTTCTATGTATCTATCTATCTATCTATCTATCTATCTATCTATCTATCTATCTATCTATCTATCTATCTACTCTGTATGTGTGTGTGTATATATATATATATATATATATATATATAATTATATATATATATATATATATTAGTGATGAGCGGGTTCGGTTCCTCGGAATCCGAACCCCCCCGAATTTCACCCGTTTTACACGGGTCCGAGGCTTACTCGGATTCTCCCGTATTGCTCGGTTAACCTGAGCGCGCCTGAACGTCATCATCCCGCTGTCGGATTCTCGCGAGATTCGGATTCTATATAAGGAGCCGCGCATCGCCGCCATTTTTCACTCGTGCATTGGAAATGATAGTGAGAGGACGTGGCTGGCGTCCTCTCACTTTGTTTCAGGGGGCTGCAAATATCTTTATTCTGGGGACCAGCAGTATTATAGGAGGAGTACAGTGCAGAGTTTTGCTGACCAGTGACCACCAGTATTATACGTTCTTTGCCTGAAAAACGCTCCATATCTGTGCTCAGTGTGCTGCATATATCTGTGCTCACACTGCTTTATTGTGGGGACTGGGGACCACCAGTATATTATATAGGAGGAGTACAGTGCAGAGTTTTGCTGACCAGTGACCACCAGTATTATACGTTCTCTGCCTGAAAAACGCTCCATATCTGTGCTCAGTGTGCTGCATATATCTGTGCTCACACTGCTTTATTGTGGGGACTGGGGACCAGCAGTATTATATAGGAGGAGTACAGTGCAGAGTTTTGCTGACCAGTGACCACCAGTATTATTATACGTTCTCTGCCTGAAAAACGCTCCATATCTGTGCTCAGTGTGCTGCATATATCTGTGCTCACACTGCTTTATTGTGGGGACTGGGGACCACCAGTATTATATAGGAGGAGTACAGTGCAGAGTTTTGCTGACCAGTGACCAGTGACCACCAGTATTATTATACGTTCTCTGCCTGAAAAACGCTCCATATCTGTGCTCAGTGTGCTGCATATATCTGTGCTCACACTGCTTTATTGTGGGGACTGGGGACCAGCAGTATTATATAGGAGGAGTACAGTGCAGAGTTTTGCTGACCAGTGACCACCAGTATTATACGTTCTCTGCCTGAAAAACGCTCCATATCTGTGCTCAGTGTGCTGCATATATCTGTGCTCACACTGCTTTATTGTGGGGACTGGGGACCACCAGTATGATATAGGAGGAGTACAGTGCAGAGTTTTGCTGACCAGTGACCACCAGTATTATACGTTCTCTGCCTGAAAAACGCTCCATATCTGTGCTCAGTGTGCTGCATATATCTGTGCTCACACTGCTTTATTGTGGGGACTGGGGACCACCAGTATTATAGGAGGAGTACAGTGCAGAGTTTTGCTGACCAGTGACCAGTGACCACCAGTATTATTATACGTTCTCTGCCTGAAAAACGGTCCATATCTGTGCTCAGTGTGCTGCATATATCTGTGCTCACACTGCTTTATTGTGGGGACTGGGGACCACCAGTATTATATAGGAGGAGTACAGTGCAGAGTTTTGCTGACCAGTGACCACCAGTATTATACGTTCTCTGCCTGAAAAACGCTCCATATCTGTGCTGCATTGTAGTATATATAGTAGGAGTACAGTGCATAATTTTGATGACCACCAGTATATAATATATAGCAGTACGGTACAGTAGGCCACTGCTCTACCTACCTCTATGTCGTCAAGTATACTATCCATCCATACCTGTGGTGCATTTCAGTTTTGCACAGTTTGCTGACCACCAGTATATAATATATAGCAGTACGGTACAGTAGGCCACTGCTCTACCTACCTCTGTGTCGTCAAGTATACTATCCATCCATACCTGTGGTACATTTCAGTTGTGCGCAGTATATATAGTAGCAGGCCATTGCTATTGATACTGGCATATAATTCCACACATAAAAAAATGGAGAACAAAAATGTGGAGGGTAAAATAGGGGAAGATCAAGATCCACTTCCACCTCATGCTGAAGCTGATGCCACTAGTCATGGCCGAGACGATGAAATGCCATCAACATCGTCTGCCAAGGCCGATGCCCAATGTCATAGTAGAGAGCATGTAAAATCCAAAAAACAAAAGTTCAGTAAAATGACCCAAAAATCAAAATTAAAAGCGTCTGAGGAGAAGCGTAAACTTGCCAATATGCCATTTACGGCACGGAGTGGCAAGGAACGGCTGAGGCCCTGGCCTATGTTCATGGCTAGTGGTTCAGATTCACATGAGGATGGAAGCACTCATCCTCTCGCTAGAAAAATGAAAAGACTTAAGCTGGCAAAAGCACAGCAAAGAACTGTGCGTTCTTCTAAATCACAAATCCCCAAGGAGAGTCCAATTGTGTCGGTTGCGATGCCTGACCTTCCCAACACTGGACGGGAAGAGGTGGCGCCTTCCACCATTTGCGCGCCCCCTGCAAGTGCTGGAAGGAGCACCTGCAGTCCAGTTCCTGATAGTCAAATTGAAGATGTCACTGTTGAAGTACACCAGGATGAGGATATGGGTGTTGCTGGCGCTGAGGAGGAAATTGACAAGGAGGATTCTGATGGTGAGGTGGTTTGTTTAAGTCAGGCACCCGGGGAGACACCTGTTGTCCGTGGGACGAATATGGCCATTGACATGCCTGGTCAAATTACAAAAAAAATCACCTCTTCGGTGTGGAATTATTTTAACACAAATGCGGACAACAGGTGTCAAGCCGTGTGTTGCGTTTGTCAAGCTGTAATAAGTAGGGGTAAGGACGTTAACCACCTCGGAACATCCTCCCTTATACGTCACCTGGAGCGCATTCATCATAAGTCAGTGACAAGTTCAAAAACTTTGGATGACAGCGGAAGCAATCCACTGACCACTAAATCCCTTCCTCTTGTAACCAAGCTCCTGCAAACCACACCACCAACTCCCTCAGTGTCAATTTCCTCCTTACACAGGAAAGCCAATAGTCCTGCAGGCCATGTCACTGTCAAGTCTGACGAGTCCTCTCCTGCCTGGGATTTCTCTGATGCATCCTTGAGTGTAACGCCTACTGCTGCTGGCGCTGCTGTTGTTGCTGCTGGGAGTCGATCGTCATCCCAGAGGGGAAGTCGGAAGACCACTTGTACTACTTCCAGTAAGCAATTGACTGTCCAACAGTCCTTTGCGAGGAAGATGAAATATCACAGCAGTCATCCTGCTGCAAAGCGGATAACTCAGGCCTTGGCAGCCTGGGCGGTGAGAAACGTGTGTCCGGTATCCACCGTTAATTCACAGGCAACTACAGACTTGATTGAGGTACTGTGTCCCCGGTACCAAATACCATCTAGGTTCCATTTCTCTAGGCAGGCGATACCGAAAATGTACACAGACGTCAGAAAGAGAGTCACCAGTGTCCTAAAAAATGCAGTTGTACCCAATGTCCACTTAACCACGGACATGTGGACAAGTGGAGCAGGGCAGACTCAGGACTATATGACTGTGACAGCCCACTGGGTAGATGTATTGCCTCCCACAGCAAGAACAGCAGTGGCGGCACCAGTAGCAGCATCTCGCAAACGCCAACTCGTTCCTAGGCAGGCTACGCTTTGTATCACCGCTTTCCATAAGAGGCACACAGTTGACAACCTCTTACGGAAACTGAGGAACATCATCGCAGAATGGCTTACCCCAATTGGACTCTCCTGGGGATTTGTGACATCGAACAACGCCACCAATATTGTGCGTGCATTACATCTGGGCAAATTCCAGCACGTCCCATGTTTTGCACATACATTGAATTTGGTGGTGCAGAATTATTTAAAAAACGACAGGGGCGTGCAAGAGATGCTGTCGGTGGCCCGAAGAATTGCGGGCCACTTTCGGCATTCAGCCACCGCGTGCCGAAGACTTCAGCAAACACTCCTGAACCTGCCCTGCCATCATCTGAAGCAAGAGGTGGTAACGAGGTGGAATTCAACCCTCTATATGCTTCAGAGGATGGAGGAGCAGCAAAAGGCCATTCAAGCCTATACAGCTGCCTACGATATAGGCAAAGGAGGGGGAATGCACCTGACTCAAGCGCAGTGGAGAATGATTTCAACGTTGTGCAAGGTTCTGCAACCCTTTGAACTTGCCACACGTGAAGTCAGTTCAGACACTGCCAGCCTGAGTCAGGTCATTCCCCTCATCAGGCTTTTGCAGAAGAAGCTGGAGACATTGAAGGAGGAGCTAAAACAGAGTGATTCCGCTAGGCATGTGGGACTTGTGGGTGGAGCCCTTAATTCGCTTAACCAGGATTCACGGGTGGTCAATCTGTTGAAATCAGAGCACTACATTTTGGCCACTGTGCTCGATCTTAGATTTAAAACCTACGTTGTATCTCTCTTTCCGGCACACACAAGTCTGCAGAGGTTCAAAGACCTGCTGGTGAGAAAATTGTCAAGTCAAGCGGAACGTGACCCGTCAACAGCTCCTCCTTCACATTCTCCCGCAACTGGGGCTGCGAGGAAAAGGCTAAGAATTTCGAGCCCACCCGCTGGCGGTGATGCAGGGCAGTCTGGAGCGAGTGCTGACATCTGGTCCGGACTGAAGAACCTGCCAACGATTACTGACATATCGTCTACTGTCACTGCATATGATTCTGTCACCATTGAAAGAATGGTGGAGGATTATATGAGTGACCGCATCCTAGTAGGCATGTCAGACAGTCCGTACGTATACTGGCAGGAAAAAGAGGCAATTTGGAGGCCCTTGCAGAAACTGGCTTTATTTTACCTAAGTTGCCCCCCCTCCAGTGTGTACTCCGAAAGAGTGTTTGGTGCAGCCGCTCACCTTGTCAGCAATCGGCGTACGAGGTTACTTCCAGAAAATGTGGAGAAGATGATGTTCATCAAAATTAATTATAATCAATTCCTCCGTGGAGACATTCACCAGCAATTGCCTCCAGAAAGTACACGAGGACATGAGATGGTGGATTCCAGTGGGGACGAATTAATAATCTGTGAGGAGGGGGATGTACACAGTGAAAGGGGTGAGGAATCGGAGGATGAGGAGGAGGTGGACATCTTGCCTCTGTAGAGCCAGTTTGTGCAAGGAGAGATTGATTGCTTCTTTTTTGGTGGGGGCCCAATCCAACCAGTCATTTCAGTCACAGTTGTGTGGCAGACCCTGTCGCTGAAATGATGGGTTTGTTAAAGTGTGCATGTCCTGTTTATACAAAATAAGGGTGGGTGGGAGGGCCCAAGGACAATTCCATCTTGCACCTCTTTTTTGCGGCACTCTGGAGAGGAGGGCACAAGGACAATACACCACCCTCTAGGTGTTATTTATATCATAGTGGACATGCCAGTAGATGTGACATTATAACCACTACCACCTCTATCAAGGGGTGAGATAGTGGCTTAATATGAAAAACTGACACCTTTTCTGTCAACGGACCACATTTATGACCTGGCTCCCCTGAATGTTTTTGTGGGATTCTTTTTGGTCCTTTTTGTTTTTTTCTATTTTTTGGTTGTTTAAATTTTTGTTTATACTCCTATTGTGGCTGTGTATTTCTATTATGTATGTATCTCTCTGCCTAAATTACTTCTACTTAGTCTGTGGATAAGGTACAGGTCCATACTGTGTTAAATAGATTGCACTTTGTTTCTGTCCCGGGATTACTTTGAGCGCTAACCAGGTCTCCAATATACCACATAGTATACTGGTAAAAATAGGACCGGTATACTATCCATACACGCTGATGCAGCCCCATGTATACAGTGTCGTTACCATGGTAACCGCCACTTCCGGTATTACCGGAAGTGACGTAGCGGCCATTAGACGTTGGTATTATGACACCGATGCACTCGTACTGTGTGTGATATCACTAACCTAATCATGGGGCATGGATTGCACCGCCTAATACTTTCTAAGCACATACGATGCGCCTAATGTGTTGAAACGCAGGACGGACTCTGGCGCACGGTCACTTCCGGTCTTGACCGGAAGTGACGCTGCCGGACACGGCTGTCCTAGCTCAGTTGGTATTACCGGAAGTGACGTAGCGGCCTTAGGACGCGTTATAATGACATGAATACCGGTGCACTCGCAATGTATGTGATATCATTAATCTAAACATGGGGCATGGATTGCACCACCTAATACTTCCAAAGCACATACGATGCGCCTAATGTGTTGGAACACAGGACGGACTCTGATGCACAGTCACTTCCGGTCTTGACCGGAAGTGACGCTGCCGGATACGGCCGTCGCAGCTCAGTTGATAGAATCAGTAGTGGGTATATATAGGGGACCTGGGAGGCGCATTACAGTGCTCCTGGTTCCTTTTGTGCCTAACTGATGACGCTGTTATTGCATTGGACTTTATACTGATTGGCAACTACCTTGAAAAAGGTCCCGATATGGGACCGAAACGTTGGTGAGCCCTTTCCTTTTCTTTCTTTGATTGGAAGCCTAAGGAACCATATTTTTTGAATAAACTGTTTTTCGGCATTAAGTACACAAGTCTGGAGAGTGCTATCTGTCTTCCACTTTATGTGGATGTACTCTGTATAGTACTATGAGTTTGACCCCTCATTGGGCCAGGCTTTGATTTGGACCCCAGCAACTACCTTTGTTGGGTGAGAGTGTGGGACTTCCATATTTTATATATATATATATATATATATATATATATACATATACAATGATTCAGCAGGTGCCGGCTCTCCCATTTGCTCCAGATAACGCACCGGGTGCCCGCATGTAGAAGTTTCAATACATCAGCAGAATTGTGCGGCACTCACGGCGACTTTCAATAAACAGACTTTAGACAGCAAGAAGTTAGCAACGTTTCAATGCTTTAAGCATTTTCCTCAGGCTTACAAACAATACAAGAAAGAACACTCACCTAAATAGCAGTAACACCTCCGTGCATGGCGCCATGAATCCGGAACCGGGATTGAGGCCCTCCCAGTGACGCTGACGTGGGTAAAACCAACGTCATCATTGTGCTCCCATCACCATAAATCACCCATGACTTTATTCCGACGAACTTAACATTTATAACTAGCTAGCTTATCACTAAGAAATAAACACACGGACACCAACTGCTAGATTTAAAAGGTCAAACAGATATTTATTGTTTGGTGACCTGTCGTTTAAACTAAGAATATTGGAGGATGGCAAGAAAAAGGCGCTACCAACTCACCAGCACCAGTCAACTATAATAAACCATAAAATAGGAGGGGCCTCACAACCGCCTCCTTAACATAACCTGCACTGCGCAGGCTCACCCCCCTTACTTTAGCAGAGCCGTGGACGAACCCGCAAGGGAACATCCGTAGTCCACCCGCAAGGGGAGGGCATACTCGCTGTTCATTCAAAAGGGGGTGCCCCACAGTGACCACTTATGTAACTATTTGACCGCTGGCTGGTAGCGACTTTCCGCCCATCTGGCTATCAAAGCCTGCTGAGAAATGGAATTAGAGGCCCGAAAAGCGAGCCTCAAGCAACCTTATAGGGAGGGTGGGAGGGCATCCAAGAAAAACTGACAAGAGGAAGATGGCTGCCAAAACCCTGAACTATATACCCCTGTGCATACTCCTCCTACCTATCCCTAATAGGCACCCATCTGTCACCTGACCACCACTGTCAATCACTAAGGCTAGCCCTGCCTATCCTCAACACATGTCAGAAAAATTCAGGGAGTTTATGTAACTTCGAGCCTATGCGGATCTCTGCCTGCTTAACAACGCATCAACTAACATCAGAATCTGCACATAGTAAAAATTCATCATAATAGAAACATGTGTCCATTAGAATACATGTACAAAAACATTACCATGTATAAGCAGATATCAATACCAAGAGGTCTAAAATGAATGAATACTTGTAGAGTACTTTGAGTAATTACATCTCTAGATTATCCATAATTACATAAGAATACAGCGATTCTAGACCCTATATTGACAAAAAGCAGTTCAATCCTAATTGCTCATTTAGGCCCCGCGGGGACACTGTGTCCAAACGCTGTATCCACTGGGTCTCTAATCTCATATATATAATATATATAGGGATACGTACGATTTGCCGACAGACAGGATGCCGGCTGTCATGATCTCGATCGCGGGATCCCGTCTGTCAGAATGCCAGCAGCGGGGCGAGCGATCTCGCCACACTGCGGGCACGGTGGCTCGCTCCACTTGCCACAGGTTATACTCTCCCTTTAGGGGTGTTGTGGACACCCACAGAGGGAGAATAGCCCGTGTAGCCAGTGTTCCAGCATTATCAGCATTGATTTATATAACATCAGCATATTATGTGGCGCTTTACAATTGGTGGTGGGGGGGGGAGTGATAAAATGGGACTGGATAATAACAGACAGAGAGGAACGAGGGCCCTGCTCACAAATATAACACTCTATCCTTATAATAAATCCCATTTCTTAGAGCATAACAAGGACCTGGAAAGTGAGTGTAATCCCCAACATCTCCTATAGGTCCCGCGTTGTCATGTGACAGAAGAAAGACGTCGCAATAAGACGTTTGGGTGTCAGAGGTCACCAAGCAGGAACTCTTATTTCCACATTATGATCTTATTGTTACCAGATCTGATTCAGAGGTGGAGGGAAACCACACGGCCTCTGTGCCTTAGTCCCCCGTTTTGTCAAATGCTCCCCATCACCGCCACCCCAAACCGACCGCACCGCAGCTCCAGCCCTTAAAAAAATTGTGTAAAAATCTATATAATGTCCACCTCTGAACCAGCCCCAAATCCTTTAGTCCAAAACACTGCAAGAATTGAGGGACAGAAGACAGAGTGTGGAGAATGCTGGACTTGTAGTTCCCATCCAGAGAGCCACACATTTTTGGAACCTAAAACACACAATACTTTAGTCCTATTTAAAAAAAACAAAAAACAACCACCAATAAAAATAGACTTCATTTTGAAAAAAACAAAAAACAACCCGAAAAACCAACAATATAAAATTGACATTTCTAATGCAGTTCTCAGTGTGACTGTAATTGTTCTAGAAGGTGAGCTCTTAGCTCCTGCCGGGGCCGCCAATTATTTCCAGAAACTTTTGGAGTCGAGAGAAAGAGACAATTTTATTTCTATTTCTCCTGTGCCGGTAATAAATCATGGGAGCAGGGCAACAATCATCAAAGTACCCTTTAGACCGCCGGCTCTCGCCTTGATCAATACCTTCTCCAGTCTTAGGGCACAAACCGGCTTAAAACCAATTTATCCTTGAAGGAAAAAGTAATTTGCCATACAAATATAATGTATTGCTGGTCCCGCTAGTTAGATAAAAGGTTTGCGGTACTTTCTCAGTCTACATTCTTGCTGAACCTCATGCAGCATAAGGGCCTCAGAACGTACGTGGAGAACGTACAAACGCCACACAGAGAGTGCCATGGTGGGAATTAAACCCATGACCTCATTGCTGTGAAGCAGTAATGCTAACCATCCAGGCATGTCCAAACTGCGGCCCTCCAGCTGTTGTGAAACTACATATCCCAGCATGCCCTGACACAGTTTTGCTGTCAGAGAATGCTAAAGCTGTGTAGTTTCTCAACAGCTGGAGGGCCGCAGTTTGGACATGCCTGGATTACACCAAGCACTGGGTGGCGGCTCTGGTTGTGCACCCTCCTTACAGCCCTGCTATCCAAGTACTGGCTGATGGCTCAGACAACTCTCACCCTTTTTTTTGTTGTTGTTGCAAAACTTTATTAATTATTATTATTATTATTATTATTATTATCCTTTATTTATGTGGCCATAAGGGATCTGCAGCCCATTACACAGTACATAATCAAATGAGCAAACAAACACTTACAGTTCAAGACAATATAGGACAGGTATAGAAAACCAGGGGTTAGGTGCCGTCAAAGGGAGTATGGAGTATAAGATAGTGTAAGTAAGAAAAGGAAAGGCACATGAGGAAAGAAGGCCCTCATTCCTAGTTGATAGCTAGCTGCTGTTGTTCACAGCGCAGCGATCAGGCTAAAAATCGGCACTTCTGCGCATGCGTATGGTGCGCGCGACGTATTTTCACAAAAGCTGATGTAGTTTCACACAAGGTCTAGCGACGCTTTTCAGTCGCACTGCTGGCCGCAGAGTGATTGACAGGAAGTGGGTGTTTCTGGGTGGTAACTGACCGTTTTCGGGGAGTGTGTGTAAAAACGCAGGCGTGCCAGATAAAAACGCAGGAGTGGCTGGGAAAACGTAGGCGTGGCTGGCCGAACGCAGGGCGTGTTCGTGACATCAGAACAGGAACTAAACAGACTGAAGTGATCGCAAGGTAGGAGTAAGTCTCGAGTTACTCAGAAACTGCATAATCTTTTTTTGTAGCCGTTCTGCGATCCTTTCGTTCGCACTTCTGCTAAGCTAAGATACACTCCCAGAGGGCGGCGGCTTAGCGTTTGCACGGCTGCTAAAAGCAGCTAGCGAGCGATCAACTCGGAATGAGGGCCGAAGTCCCTACTCTTGTGATCTTACAATCTAAAAGGAATAGTTAAATAGGAACACTTTTATGATAGTTGCATATAATGGAGTTAATGAAAGGTTAAACTATTGGGCTTATGTATCAAGCCCTGAAAAGAATGCTGAAGTGGATCAGCTTCTTCCTTTCATTTCTACTTGTGCGTCATAATTTAAATGCTACCTCTTGTGCGTCATGTTGGCAACTTCTCCGCGAGTCCGCTTCTGCACTCTTTTCACTGCTTGAGACATCAACCCCTGTAATTAGAACGATGAACCCCACTACCCCCATATGGCAGAACCACTGGAGACCCAGTTCCAGCAGGACTTACCCCGTCCAGAACCGACGATGATACAACCTTCAGTGAGCAATGATCTGACAGCCGCTGTGGTTTCCGTTCACTATCAACACGCTACACTAGGAGCTGTATTCATTTATAGCGCTATAGCGCTCAATACCGGGAAGATGTAACGGACCATTATTAATGTCTGATGGGAGGAGTCACCTTGCAAATGTGTAGTTTTTTAAAGGTGCAACCACTTACTAGGCTAAACCGTGCCTTGTAAATGATTGCCCCTTTTCAAAAACATACACGTTCGGTCGGCGTCCCGCGCGGCCGCTGAACTCAGACATCATTACATCCCACCCCTGGCATCTCTATGCCAAACGTTTCCTATTAAGATACTAAGCTCGGAGCCCTATTAGCGTGTTTTGTTAAAGTTTTGCGGCTTCGGCTTGGCTGATTGATAATAGTCCTATCCTTTGTACTTTTATCACTGAACTTAAAGATATACATGTTTCCATGGCAACATGAGAATGTCTGGATGGGGCTGTGAGACGGGATCCGGTCTGAAGATCGACAGTGTCTAGGTCGACAATGTTTAGGTCGACCACTATAGGTCGACAGTCACTAGGTCGACATGGATGGAAGGTCGACAGGGTTTCTAGGTCGACATGTGCTAGGTCGACAGGTCTAAAGGTCGACATGATTTTTTCACATTTTTTTTCTTTTTTTGGATTTTTTCATACTTAACGATCCATGTGGACTACGATTGGAACGGTAAAGTGTGCCGAGCGAAGCGAAGGCACCATGCCCGAAGCATGGCGAGCGAAGCGAGCCATGCAAGGGGACGCGGTGCACTAATTTGGGATCCCGGTCACTTTACGAAGAAAACTACACACACAAAAAAAAAAATCCTCATGTCGACCTTTAGACCTGTCGACCTAGCACATGACGACCTAGAAACCCTGTCGACCTTCCATCCATGTCGACCTAGTGACTATCGACCTATAGTGGTCGACCTAAACATTGTCGACCTAGACACTGTCGATAAAACGAACCACACCCCTGTGAGACACATCTGCCCTTTTGTTACAGACATCACCATAATGCTTTATCAGTGAGAATAGATGTCAACCAATAGAAATGTTGTTGGGCATTATTACTCCAAACAAACATAACATGCAAATGTCACCTGGATAATCTAAGCGCATTAAACAACTAGTATATATACAGATGGGTCCATGTTCATTTTGGCCTTTAAATAGGATTTTAATTACCTACCGGTAAATCCTTTTCTCGTAGTCCGTGGGGGATGCTGGGGTCCACATTAGTACCATGGGGTATAGACGGGTCCACTAGGAGCCACTGGCAATTTAAGAGTTTGAGAGTGTGGGCTGGCTCCTCCCTCTATGCCCCTCCTACCAGACTCAGACTAGAAACTGTGCTCGAGGAGACGGACAACTTCGAGAGAAGGATTTTACAGATAGTGGCGAGATTCACGCCAGCTAACACATACAAGGCACATCAAGCTAACTAGCTTGAAACATCAGCAACGGCTGAACAATATTACTTAACCAAGTAACAAAACAGTACTTAACCAAGAACTAAGCAGTACTGAACTAAGTAACCACTGCAGGATCACGAAGCTCTGGGCGGGCGCCCAGTATCCTCTACGGACTACGACAAAAGGATTTACCGGTAGGTAATTAAAATCCTATTTTCTCTTACGTCCTAGAGGATGCTGGGGTCCACATTAGTACCATGGAGATGTACCAAAGCTCCCAGAATGGGAGGGAGAGCGCGGAGGCTCCTGCAGAACTGATTGACTAAACTTTAGGTTCTCAGAGGCCAAAGTATCGAACTTGTAGAATTTAGCAAACGTGTTCGACCCTGACCAAGTAGCCGCTCAGCAAAGCTGTAAAGCCGAGACACCCCGGGCAGCCACCCAGGAAGACCCCACTTTACGAGTAGAGTGGGCCTTAACAGACGTAGGACACGGCAGTCCTGCCATAGAATATGCATGCTGGGATAGTAAACCTGATCCAGCGAGAAATCGTCTGCTTAGAAGCAGGCCACCCAAGTTTCTAGGAATCATACAGGACAAACAGAGACAGAGTCCGATTTTCTCTGACGAGCAGTCCTCTTCACATAGATTTTCAAAGTACTTACAACAGCCAAGGACTTTGATGAAACTGAGGAGTCAGTAGCAACTGGAACCACAATAGGTTGGTTGATATGAAATGCCGACACAACCTTCGGAAGGAACTGCTGTCGTGTCCGGAGCTCAGCTTTATCTTCATGGAAGATCAAGTAGGGGCTCTTACAAGACAAAGCCCCCAACTCCGACACACGTCTAGCAGAAGCTAAGGCCAACAAAGTGACAGCCTTCCACATGAGAAATTTGACCTCAACCTCCGGTAGAGGCTTGAACCAATCCGATTGGAGGAACTGTAACACCACATTGAGATCCCAGGGCGCCGTAGGCGGCACAAAGGGAGGCTGGATGTGCAGAACCCCTTTCAGAAAAGTCTGAACCTCAGCGAGGGAAGCCAACTGTTTCTGGAAGAAAATTGACATGGCCAAAATCTGGACCTTTACAGGTCCCAAACACAGGCCCATATCCACACCTGCTTGCAGGAAGAGGAGAAAACATCCCAGTTGAAACTCCACCGTAGGAAACTTCTTGGACTCACACCAAGATACATGTTTTTTCCAAATACAATGGTAATGTAAAGACGTTACTCCTTTCCTAGCCTGTATCAGGGTAGGAATAAGCTTGTTCGGAATGCCCTTTCGAGCTAATATCTGGCGTTCAACCTCCTTGCCGTCAAACGTAGCCGTGATAAGTCTTCATAAGCGAATGGCCCCTGTTGTAGCAGGTCCTCCCGAAGAGGAAGAGGCCTCGACTCTTCCAGCAGTAGATCCAGAAGATCCAAGTACCAAGCCCTTCTTGGCCAGTCCGGAGCAATGAGGATTGCCTGAACTCTTGTTCTCCTTATGAGTTTTAGAACTCTTGGAATGAGTGGAAGTGGAGGAAACATGTACACCGACTGGAAAACCCACGGAGTCACTAGGGCGTCCACTGCCACGGCTTGCGGGTCCCTCGACCTGGAACAATACCGCCGAAGCTTCTTGTTGAGACGAGAGGCCATCATGTCTATTTGAGGTACACCCCAAAGATCTGTTACCTCGTGAACACCTCCAGATGGAGTCCCCACTCTCCAGGATGGAGATCGTGTCTGCTGAGGAAGTCCGCTTCCCAGTTGTCTACTCCCGGAATGAAGATTGCTGACAGCGCCAATGCGTGTTTTTCTGCCCAGGGGATGATTCTTGTTACCTCTGACATTGCAACCCTGCTCTTCGTTCCGCCCTGTCGGTTTATGTAAGCCACCATCGTTACATTGTCCGACTGCACTTGAATGGCTCGATCTCGCAGAAGATGTGCCGCTTGGAGAAGACCGTTGTAGACGGCTCTTAGTTCCAGAATGTTTATTGGAAGGCTGGATTCCAGGCTTGACTACCGTCCTCTTGGAAGGTTTCCACCTGAGTGACTGCGCCCCAGCCCCGGAGACTTGCATCCGTGGTTAGAAGGACCCAGTCCTGAATCCCGAACCTGCGACCTTCCAGAAGGTGAGGTAGTTGCAGCCACCAGAGGAGTGAAATCCTGGCTTTCAGTGACTGATGTATTCTCTGGTGCATGTGTAGATGAGATCTCGACCACTTGTTCAGGAGATCTAGTTGGAAGGGTCGAGCATGAAACCTTCCGTACTGTAGAGCCTCGTAAGAGGCCACCATCTTCCCCAAAAGGCGAATGCACTGATGAACCGAAACCCGGGCTGGCTTCAGGACATCCCGGACCATTGTTTGTATCACCAACGCATTCTCCTCTGGGAGAAACACCCTCTGCACTTCCGTGTCGAGGATCATTCCCAGAAGAGACAACCTCCTGGTTGGCTCCAAATGTGATTTTGGAAGATTCAGGATCCAACCGTGTTCCCTGAGCAGATGAGTCGTGAGAACAATGGACTGCAACAACTTCTCCCTGGACGATGCCTTTATTAGCAGATCGTCCAGATATGGGATTATGTTCAACCCCTCTCTACGGAGGAGAACCATCATCTCGGCCATCACCTTGGTGAACACCCTCAGTGCTGTGGAGAGGCCGAATGGCAGTGCCTGGAATTGATAGTGACTATCTAACAGTGCAAATCTGAGATAAGCCTGGTGAGGCGGCCAAATCGGAATGTGGAAGTATGCATCCTTGATATCCAGGGATTCCAGAAACTCTCCCTCCTCCAGACTTGAAATCACTGCTCTGAGAGACTCCATTTTGAATTTGAACACCCTCAGGTAAGGGTTCAATGATTTCAAGTTCAAAATTGGTCTGACCGAACCTTCCGGTTTCGGTACCACGAAATGGTTTGAAAAATAACCCTTGTTTCGCATATGAGGTGGAACTAGGACAATCACCTGTGACTTTTCAAATTTTAGGATGGCTCCCTGTAGGATAGCCTTGTCTGTCAGCAAAGCTGGCAAGCCTGATTTGAAGAATCGGTGAGGCGGGAGTTCTTGAAACTCCAGTCTGTACCCCTGGGACACAATATCCTGTACCCAGAGATCCAGGCCGGACGACACCCAGACGTGTCTGAAACGACTGAGTCTCGCACCCACCAGCCCGTCCTCCGGGCTTTGAGGTTCACCGTCATGCTGAGGATTTTGAGGAACCAGCAGCAGGTCTCTGGTCCTGGGAGCCTGCGAGTGCAGGCTTTTTGGATTTTGCCCGGCCACCTCTAAAGAAAGTGGTAGAAGGCTTGGACTTTTTGTCTTAGCGGTCTGAAAGGACTGCGGCACAGCTGAAGAAAATGGTTTCTTCGTAGAAGGAGTAGCAGAGGGAAGGAAAGGTGACTTACCCGCGGTTGCCGCTTCCCCAAATAGAGCCTGACCTGTGTACACTTCTCCTGGATTCCGCGTCTGCAGACCATTGCGTAGCCAGAGTCCCCTGCGAGCTGAGACCGACATGGAAGATATCCATACAGTCAGCATCCCCAGGTCCTTCATGGATTCCATCATGAACCCCGCAGAAACCTGTATGTTACGTAAAAACAATTCAATGTCACTTCTATCCATTGTATCCAAATCCTCTAGTTATGTGCCTGACCACTGTGCTATGCTTTTAGAAATCCATGCACAGGCAATAGTGGGCCTTAACGCCAGTGTAAATGGATTTGAGCGTAGTGTCAATCTTATGATCAGCCGGTTCCTTTAACCTGGTAGATCCCGGGACAGGTAACACCACCTTTTTAGACAGTCTGGAGACAGATGCGTCCACAATAGGTGGGTTTTCCCATTTTTTCCTATATTCCTCAGGGAAGGGAAAAGCAACCAGAACCCTTTTTGGGATCTGGAATTTTTTCTCTGGGTTTTCCCAGGATTTTTCAAATATAGCGTTTAATTCTTTAGACGCAGGGAAAGTTAGCGAGGCTTTCTTATTGTCAGTGAAGTAAGCCTACTCAACCTGCTCAGGTGTGGTGTCATTAATGTTTAACACATCTCTAATGGCCTCAATCATGAGCTACACCTCCTTAGCAAGGGATGCCGCCCCCCTCAGCACTTCTCTATCACTGTCTGCAGTATCAGAATCGGTATCCGTGTCATCTTTCATAATTTGGGCAAGTGCACATTTCTGTGGGAACATGCTAGGGGATTTTGCAGGCATAGGGGCAGAGGTGGTCATTCCGAGTTGTTCGCTCGCTGCTATTTTTAGCAGAATTGCTAATAGGCTAAAACCCGGCAGTTCTGCGCATGCGTATGCACTGCAGGGCGCACACGCTAAGCAATTTTACATAAAACTATGCTATTTTACTCACGGGCGAAAAAAAGCTTTTCAGTCGTTTTCAGTCGCTCTGTTGATCAGAGAATGATTGACAGGAAGTGGGTGTTTTTGGGTGGCAACTGAGCGTTTTCCGGGAGTGTGTTAAAAAACGCAGGTGTGCCAGCAGAAAACGCAGGAGTGGCTTGAGAAACGGGGGAGTGGCTGGCCGGACGCTGGCCGTGTTTGTGACGTCAACCAGGAACTAAACAGACTGAGGTGATCGCAATCTAGGAGTAGGTCTGGAGCTACTCCCCCGTTTCCTCAGGCACGCCTGCGTTTTTACCTGACACGCCTGCGTTTCTTAGCACACTCCTGGAAAACGGTCAGTTACCACCCAGAGACACCCACTTCCTGTCAATCACTCACCGATCAACAGAGCGACAGAAAAGCGTTGCTCGACCTTGTGTAAAACTGCATAGTTTTGTGTGAAAGTACTTGGCGTGTACACACTGCGGCCCGTACGCATGCGCAGAAGTGCAGATTTTTTGCCTGATCGCTGCGCTGCGAACAACGGCAGCTAGCGATCAACTCGGAATGAGGGCCAGAGTCCATAGACATGGCTATGACACGGAAATGTCAGACACACTTTCCCCCCAAGTATGCCACAGAGAGACACAGAGATTGGAGCCAACCCACACACAGCGCTTTTTGAGGTAGAACTAATGAAACTACCAGCGCTGTCTGGGTACCTTAATAGACTACACAGACTTTACACAGCCCCCCCCCCCCCCACACACACACCTTCTACAACCCCCTGGTACCGCACAGGATAGCTAGAGTTGCTTGGAGGGACAACACTCCCTGTCGGCGTCTGTTGTACAGGAACTGCAGGCAGGAAAATGGCGCTGAACGCTGCTGGGTCCGCTCTGAGGAGAAGCTCCGCCCCCCGAACATGGCGCTGCTTCCGCTCTTCTTATTTTATACTGGCCTGAGGAATTCTGCTTGCAGCGAAACGTGGACCCTGTCAGGCTTGCTGACCAGTGTAGGGTATAGGCGCTGGCTCAGGGTGCCCCTCACAGCGCCGCACTATGTACCGTTGAGCCCCGGAGCGCAGTTAGTACTGTGCTCCCTACCTTGTTGCCGCCATCTTCACACCGGCTCCCCGCTTGCCAGGGGGGCCTGTGACTCACTCGCCACCGAAGCCTTCTGGCTCTGTAAGGGGGTGGTGGCATGCTGCGGGAATGAGCGGTTGCCTGGAGCGGCTAACGATCAGCACCCTCAGGAGCTCAGTGTCCTGTCAGCGGAGACAGTGGCTCCCCCCCCTTAGTCCCACAAAGCAGGGTTAGGCACTAGATGCAGGGGGTTTAGCCGTAGTCGCCTCCCCAAGTGAATTAGCCCTAGCCGCCACTCTCCGAATCGGGTTAGGGTAGGGGCAGGGGAGGGGTAAAATAATGACAGCATCCCCTGTCGGCATTCCCATGGTTGGGATGCCAGTGTCAGTCATATGACAGCCGGCATCCCGACAGCAGGCATCTCAGACTAGATACAGGCAGGAAAAATACATACTAAGGAGGTTCTACATCAAACTTTCTAAAGAGTGGAGTTGTTGCCAATAACATGATGACATGTGGTTAAATGGTTAAAAGCTACAAGCTGTCTCTTAATGGAGTGTTATTGTGCTTGACTCATCAACCAAAACATCGCATGCATGTGTTATTGTGTATGACTCGTTTTTCACAATAGCATTGCATGTCTAAGTCACCAGACTGATTAGACTGCAGGCGTATGTTGTTTACTTGGCTCCTTTTTTAGTTTAATATTTTGTTTAATACATTTCACAGTTGTTGTATTGCAATTACTGTCTCATATGTCGTTATCATTATATTGTTAGTATTACGATATTAAGTATACTGTATAAGGAATAGTTGTGGTTTTGCCATGTACATGTCTGATGAACAGTTATAGGCCATTAGGGAGTTTGTAACCCTTTAAACGCTGGAGTGATCTATCACAGTCACCACAAGTCAGTGAGATAAAACAGGCTATATCTATTCTTATATAGACCGCCCACCTTCCACTGCCGATAGGGGGGCATGTGTGCCAGCCCAGCCAATCAGAGTGATGCACCAGGGAGTGAATGGTGCTGCTTCCCTACATTTACTGTTGCCGCTATCGACCTTGAATTACCTATTCGAGCCGTAGTAAATTACATGGGAAATGGGGACATTTAGGAAGGGGGTCCGGCTGCTTGTACAGAAAATCACAGCAAGAGTTTTGCTGCCTGTACATATACACTTCAAGAGTGGACCCTATCCTTATCACAGCATTGTGGTACAGCAGGGATAGGATAGCTGCCTTGCAGCACTGGGTCATGGGTTTCCTTTCAATCAAGTCCTATCTATATTGAGTTTGTATGTTCTCCCTGTGTTTGTTTGTTTGTGTGTATTTCCTCTGATTTCCTCCCATACTCCAAACACATAGGGCCTAATTCAGAGTTAATCGCAGCAGCAAATTTGTTAGCAGTTGGGCAAAACCATGGCCCTCATTCCGAGTTGTTCGCTCGCAAGCTGCTTTTAGCAGCATTGCACACGCTAAGCCGCCGCCTACTGGGAGTGAATCTTAGCTTAGCAAAATTGCGAACGAAAGATTCTCAAAATTGCGAATAGAAATTTCTTTGCAGTTTCTGAGTAGCTCGACACTTACTCTGCCACTGCGATCAGTTCAGTCAGTTTCGTTCCTGGTTTGACGTCACAAACACACCCAGCGTTCGCCCAGACACTCCCCGGTTTCTCCAGCCACTCCCGCGTTTTTCCCAGAAACGGCAGCGTTTTTTCACACACACCCATAAAACGGCCAGTTTCCGCCCAGAAACACCCACTTCCTGTCAATCACACTACGATCACCAGAACGAAGAAAAAACCTCGTAATGCCGTGAGTAAAATACCAAACTTCTTAGCAAATCTACTTGGCGCAGTCGCAGTGCGAACATTGCGCATGCGCAGTTTGCGGAAAATCGCTGCGATGCGATGAAAAAGAACGAGCGAACAACTCGTAATGAGGGCCCATGTGCACTGCAGGGGAGGCAGATGTAACATGTGCAGAGAGAGTTAGATTTTGGTGTGGTGTGTTCAAACTGAAATCTAAATTGCAGTGTGAAAATAAAGCAGCCAGTATTTACCCTGCACAGAGACAATACAACCCACCCAAATCTAACTCCCTCTGCACATGTTATATCTGCCCCACCTGCAGTGCACATGGCTTTGCCCAACTGCTAACAAATTTGCTGCTGCGATCAATTCTGAATTACCCCCATAGTACACAGTGCAGGTCCCTGTGGGTGGCACCGTGGCTGCCCGCTGTCCCTACAATTGGCTTGCAGGATGCCTAGGAGCTGCTGAAGAGCTGGCCCCTCTCCTTCACATGTTCGGAGGGGGGGAGGGGGGGGGGGCACAGGGTAGAAAATCGCCCTGCTGTGCAGTAGATTGTAAGCTCTACTGGTGACTGATAAATCGTGCCTCACTGTAATACATGGTGCAGGCTGTATATTACATTGGGCATTGAGCAGGCACAGTATTAGCATCTCTTATTATATAATCAGTCGGTAGCTGGAACAGGAGCGCAGAGAATGACCTGAGTGATACGGCAGCTGGTTACTAGGGATAAAAGTGATCAGCATATTGTACAGAACTTCCAGCGAGCAAGAGAATTACACTGTGATTGCTGATTGGAACAAGTCCGCTCAGCTTCTTGGGTCTGGGGACAATTCCAATCTACCCACCTCTGAGCTGATTGCCCTGACAGGGCTCCCTCAACCCTGAGCCAGGCTATGGAAGCTGTGTAAATTCCAGGGCTATATATAGGAGCACAAATGATTAATATTAACTCCGTCGACTTTCCCTCTGCTCCGTCTCCTGCTGACATTTCCCAGCCAGCCAAGGTGACGAAGTGCGGCCCGAAAAACCGGCTGATTTCTTCTTTTATAATCATTTATGCTGCCACATAATAACCTAGAAGGATTAGGCAGTCTGTTCCTGCTCTCCAGCTGTCGTGGAATTAAAGATTAATCATGCTGGGACTTGTAGTTGTCCAGTGTTTGGTTTTAGCCTGCATGATAGCAAGACAAACTCAAGAATATTTCTTTTACATTTTAATGTACTTTTACTGGATTCCAATATAAGGTGCTATCGTACAGTATATGGACATGGACCTATGCTGCAGTTGACGTGCAGGATGAATAACTATACAAACTGCCCTGATTTAGGTGGGATTGCCCTGATTGCAGATGTCTGGGCTGCAATGTTGGAAGGTATGTCCCGTTCGCTGCTGCTCTGGTGTGTATACGGTGGGTGTGTAAACACATAGCCAGATTAAGATAGGGGCGCAGGACATACTGTACCCTGGCCCCCCCTCTGTCAGGCACCCCCTTCCCAGCCAAATTACACTGTTATCAGTAGCTCTCCCTTTTGTGCAGCAGCAGAACCAGGCAGCCAGCATGTGAGCAGTACAGTATGCAGTGCAGGAGAGACACAGGAGTATCAGGTGTCATGAGCTACCAATGGAGCTACCCGACTAGAGGATAGATAGGAGGGGGGAGAGTGTTCTAATACCCCATTCAGATTGCCATTGCCAGGTCGCACCCAGAATTGGATAGGGTCCTTCCCTGGTTGCAACCTGGCATTGGACCTGTGCAGTGTGAACGAGGTGACTTCCCGACCCGGGTTGCCACCTAGAGGTGGGGACAGAGGCGGCATGGGGGGTGGGTGTGGAGGTGGCGCTGGAGATGAGATCATCTCCACGCCGCCTCTCCCTATGCTGTGAACGGGTACCAGGTCGCATCGACCCGGGTAACCTGTTCACACTGCGTCTGACCAGGTAATAACGCGGGAATAACCCTTATTTATTCCCGGGTTGAATTGGCGGATCAGGCGACACATGAATTCGGCAGCGACCCGTTCACACAGCACAGCGACCTGTGTCGACCCGGCAATATACCGGGTCGGTACCGGGTTATTTGTGAGGTGTGAACGGGGTATAAGTGACCCAGCGATCCCAGCTTCTCTTCCTCCCAGTCTAGTTCTCTAATGAGAGCATTTAGGTGTAAAGAGAGTCTTCCTGAGTCCTGTCCCAGTGTGTAAGTATTACAGAGGCTGCTGCTATTGTATTTTTGCAAGAGAAATTATAGATTTTATTTTTCTATGTGTATTTTAAGGTTGTTAAATTTGTGTTTGTTCCAATACAAGAAAGCTGAATAAAATAGTTGCATCTCAATTAGGTGGAGCTATAAACAGTGCCCCGGCGTTATTAAACTATTAGTTTAATTTTAATATACACCATAAGTGTAAATGTAATATACACCCCTCTCCCCTTCCCTTGGGCCCCACCATCTTAAGTGCCCTGGCCCCCCCAATGCTTGACTTTTGGTGCGCATACATTTGTGCGGATTGTAAAAAAATATATAGCATCAAGTAATATATTTAAAGTATTGACCATTGAATAAAATGATTTCCTCAGTTTGTTATAGCGCTGCGTGTGTCATGTATGTTTTTTTTACACCGCCTTCCCCAGGCTTTGCACAGACAAACTCTTACCACTGAAAGCCAGCAAATCTTGTCACTGCTATTAATATTAAGGGAATCATTTATCAGTAAGTGATAAAACTGGTTGCGTATAATAAATGGTGCTCCAGCCAATCAACTCCCAACTGTCATTTTTTTTAAACACATGACAGTTGCAAGCTGAACACATGACAGGAGCTGAACACATGACAGTTAGGAGCTGAACACATGACAGTTAGGAACTAAACACATGACAGTTGGGAGCTAAACACATGACAGTTGCAAGCTGAACACATGACAGCTGGGAGCTGAACACATGACAGCTGGGAGCTGAACACATGACAGCTGGGAGCTAAACACATGACAGTTGGGAGCTGAACACATGACAGTTGGTAGCTAAACACATGACAGTTGGGAGCTAAACACATGACAGTTGGGAGCTAAACACATGACAGTTGGGAGATGAACACATGACAGTTGGGAGCCGAACACATGACAATTAGGTGCTGAACACATGACAGGTGCTGAACACATGACAGTTGGGATCTGAACACATGACAGTTGGGAGCTGAACACATGACAGTTGGAAGCTGAACACATGACAGTTGGGAGCTAAACACATGACAGTTGGAGATGAACACATGACAGTTGGGAGCCAAACACACGACAGTTGGGTGCTGAACACATGACAGGAGCTGAACACATGACAGTTAGGTTCTGAACACATGACAGTTGGGAGCTGAACACATGACAGTTGGGTGCTGAACACATGACAGTTAGGTTCTGAACACATGACAGTTGGGAGCTGAACACATGACAGTTGGGAGCTGAACACATGACAGTTGGGTGCTGAACACATGACAGTTAGGTTCTGAACACATGACAGTTGGGTGCTGAATACATGACAGTTAGGGCTGAACACATGACAGTTAGGTTCTGAACACATGACAGTTGGGAGCTGAACACATGACAGTTGGGTGCTGAACACATGACAGTTAGGTTCTGAACACATGACAGTTGGGTGCTGAACACATGATAGTTAGGGCTGAACACATGACAGTTAGGGCTGAACACATGACAGTTAGGGCTGAACACATGACAGGTGCTGAACACATGACAGTTGGGATCTGAACACATGACAGTTGGGAGCAGAACACATGACAGTTGGGAGCTAAACACATGACAGTTGGAGATGAACACATGACAGTTGGGAGCCAAACACACGACAGTTAGGTGCTGAACACATGACAGGAGCTGAACACATGACAGTTAGGTTCTGAACACATGACAGTTGGGAGCTGAACACATGACAGTTGGGTGCTGAACACATGACAGTTAGGTTCTGAACACATGACAGTTGGGAGCTGAACACATGACAGTTGGGTGCTGAACACATGACAGTTGGGTGCTGAACACATGACAGTTAGGTTCTGAACACATGACAGTTGGGTGCTGAATACATGACAGTTGGGTGCTGAATACATGACAGTTAGGGCTGAACACATGACAGTTGGGAGCTAAACACATGACAGTTGGAGATGAACACATGACAGTTGGGAGCCAAACACACGACAGTTAGGTGCTGAACACATGACAGGAGCTGAACACATGACAGTTAGGTTCTGAACACATGACAGTTGGGAGCTGAACACATGACAGTTGGGTGCTGAACACATGACAGTTAGGTTCTGAACACATGACAGTTGGGAGCTGAACACATGACAGTTGGGTGCTGAACACATGACAGTTGGGTGCTGAACACATGACAGTTAGGTTCTGAACACATGACAGTTGGGTGCTGAATACATGACAGTTAGGGCTGAACACATGACAGTTAGGTTCTGAACACATGACAGTTGGGAGCTGAACACATGACAGTTGGGTGCTGAACACGTGACAGTTAGGTTCTGAACACATGACAGTTGGGTGCTGAACACATGACAGTTAGGGCTGAACACATGACAGTTAGGGCTGAACACATGACAGGTTCTGAACACATGACAGTTGGGAGCTGAACACATGACAGGTTCTGAACACATGACAGTTGGGAGCTGAACACATGACAGTTGGGTGCTGAACACATGACAGTTAGGTGCTGAACACATGACAGTTAGGTGCTGAATACATGACAGGTGCTGAACACATGACAGTTAGGTGCTGAACACTTGACAGTTGGGAGCTAAACACATGACAGTAGGTGATTGAACACATGACAGGTGCTGAACAAATGACAGTTGGGAGCTAAACACATGACAGTTGGGAGCTGAACACATGACAGGTGCTGAACAAATGACAGTTGGGAGCTAAACACATGACAGTTGGGAGCTGAACACATGACAGGTGCTGAACACATGACAGTTGGGAGCTGAACACATGACAGTTGGGAGCTAAACACATGACAGGTGCTGAACACATGACAGTTGGGAGCTGAACACATGACAGTTGGGAGCTGAACACATGACAATTGGGAGCTAAACACATGACAATTGGGAGCTGAACACATGACAGTTGGGAGCTAAACACATGACAGGTGCTGAACACATGACAGTTGGGAGCTAAACACATGACAGTTGGGAGCTGAACACATGACAGGTGCTGAACACATGACAGTTGGGAGCTGAACACATGACAGTTGGGAGCTGAACACATGACAATTGGGAGCTGAACACATGACAATTGGGAGCTGAACACATGACAGTTGGGAGCTAAACACATGACAGGTACAGAACACATGACAGCTGGGAGCTAAACACATGACAGGTACAGAACACATGACAGGAGTTGAACAGATGACAGTTGGGAGATGGACACATGACAGTTAGGATCTGAACACATTTCAGTTAGGGATTGAACACATGACAGTTGGGAGCTGATTGGCTGCAGCACCATTTATCATACGCAACAAGTTTTATCACTCACAACAAATTGTATCACTTGTTGATAAATGAACCCCTAAAAGAATACATATGAAAGCATCACAAAGCTAAGGAACCTGAAGAACAAAAACCTACCATATCTTGGGGCTCAGAATAAGCACCACGCTGATCCCAGGCCGCACAATGCGTACCCACCCACCTCGTTGGTGTACACCCTCCAAGCCTTCTCTAATATTAAGTAGCCCTGCGTGTCCCTGTGTTTTAGGTGTGACTTTTTATTTGACCATAGTGCTATGAGACTGCGGAGTCTGTCTGTAGCTGTTTCCTACATACTCCTAGACGCCTCATCATCAGCATTAATAATCCACTCTGCTGTCCGTAGCCAATGAGATTAGGGGACCGTCATCATTCTATGCTCAGCTTGCGGCTGAAGCAGAGGAAAAGGAGAATTAAAGAGTAAAATGAGGTGTGAATGGGAAAAAGGCGAAGAAGATGATCAGAAGGTAAATGGACACCTTAAATAAAGCACATTAGATTGGGGTACTCTACGCCTGAAGTACACTATGGCGATTATTAATAGCCTGCGATTGGAAGTAAATGGCGTGACTATGGAGACGTAGCCCAGAGATTTAAAGCAGCAAAAATGTCTAAGACAGACCCTAGTAGTAGTATTATTATTACTATTAGACACTCTCTGCAGACGCACCTGTAATCGGCATCTCTGTCTGGTTGTGGCTTCAGCACTGCCTCTAAATAGGCTTGCCATAATGGGGGTCATTCTGACCCATTCGCTCGCTGCTTTTTATCACAGCCGAGTGAATGGGCACCCACTGCGCTGTGGCGCCTGCGCATGGCAGACGGCCGAAGGCCGTAGCTGGGCTGCGATCGCCTCTGCCTGATTGACAGGCAGAGGCGGTCGCTGTGCGGGAGGGGGCGGAATGGCGGCATTTGGCCGCCGTTTTGTGGGCACGGTCTGGCCAAAGCAGGCATCTTTCCGGACCGCGCGGGAAGTGGCCCGCAGCAGCTGCGTGAAATCATGCGCCGCCATTGCGGGCCGGAGAGCGACGAGTAGCTCCCGGCTAGCACGCTAAAGCTGCACTGATCGGGAGCTACTCTGGAAGTGCAAAGGCATCGCCGCTGTGCGATGCCTTTGCACTTCTGCGGGGCGGCACTGACATGTGGGGCGGACTAGCCCTGTGCTGGGCATCCCCCGGCATGTCATTGTGAATGATCGTAGCTGTGCTAAATTTAGCAAAGCTACGATCATCTCGGAATGAGGGCCAATGGGGGTCATTCCGAGTTGTTCGATAGCAGATTTCGGCCGCTGCGCAGCGATCAGGCAAAAAATCGGCACTTCTGCGCATGCGTATGCGGCGCAATGCGCACAAGCGTTGTACTATTACAACGAACTATGTCGTTTCACACAAGGACTAGTGAAGCTTTTCAGTCGCACAGGCAGCCACAGAGTGATTGACAGGAAGAGGGCGTTTCTGGGTGTCGGAAAAACGCAGGCGTGGCTGGGCGAACGCAGGGCGTGTTTGTGACGTCAAAACAGGAACTGAATAGACTGAAGTGATCACAAGCGCTGAGTAGGTCTGAAGCTACTCTGACACTGCACAAACTGTTTTTGCAGAGCTCGGCTGCACATGCGTTCACACTTCTGCTAAGCTAAAATACACTCCCAGTGGGAGGCGGCATAGCGTTTGCACAGCTGCTAAAAACAGCTAGCGAGTGAACAACTCGGAATGACACCCAATATCCCTTTAATCTGAGATACGTATGATTCACACAGGTTCTGAGGCTGGCTAAATTCAAGCCTGCATTTCACCTTTCAATCAGCCCCAGAACCTGTGCAAATCATACTGTACTGTAGGTGTCCTGGATTAAATAGAAACTAGAGATGTGCACTTGAAATTTTTCGGGTTTTGTGTTTTGGTTTTGGGTTCGGTTCCGCGGCCGTGTTTTGGGTTCGACCGCGTTTTGGCAAAACCTCACAGAATTTTTTTTGTCGGATTCGGGTGTGTTTTGGATTCGGGTGTTTTTTTCAAAAAACACTAAAAAACAGCTTAAATCATAGAATTTGGGGGTCATTTTGATCCCAAAGTATTATTAACCTCAAAAACCATAATTTCCACTCATTTTCAGTCTATTCTGAATACCTCACACCTCACCATATTATTTTTAGTCCTAAAATTTGCACCGAGGTCGCTGGATGACTAAGCTAAGCGACCCTAGTGGCCGACACAAACACCGGGCCCATCTAGGAGTGGCACTGCAGTGTCACGCAGGATGGCCCTTCCAAAAAACACTCCCCAAACAGCACATGACGCAAAGAAAAAAAGAGGCGCAATGAGGTAGCTGTGTGAGTAAGATAAGCGACCCTAGTGGCCGACACAAACACCGGGCCCATCTAGGAGTGGCACTGCAGTGTCACGCAGGATGGCCCTTCCAAAAAACACTCCCCAAACAGCACATGACGCAAAGAAAAAAAGAGGCGCAATGAGGTAGCTGTGTGAGTAAGATAAGCGACCCTAGTGGCCGACACAAACACCTGGCCCATCTAGGAGTGGCACTGCAGTGTCACGCAGGATGGCCCTTCCAAAAAACACTCCCCAAACAGCACATGACGCAAAGAAAAAAAGAGGCGCAATGAGGTAGCTGTGTGAGTAAGATAAGCGACCCTAGTGGCCGACACAAACACCGGGCCCATCTAGGAGTGGCACTGCAGTGTCACGCAGGATGGCCCTTCCAAAAAACACTCCCCAAACAGCACATGACGCAAAGAAAAAAAGAGGCGCAATGAGGTAGCTGTGTGAGTAAGATAAGGGACCCTAGTGGCCGACACAAACACCGGGCCCATCTAGGAGTGGCACTGCAGTGTCACGCAGGATGGCCCTTCCAAAAAACACTCCCCAAACAGCACATGATGCAAAGAAAAAAAGAGGCGCAATGAGGTAGCTGTGTGAGTAAGATAAGCGACCCTAGTGGCCGACACAAACACCTGGCCCACCTAGGAGTGGCACTGCAGTGTCACGCAGGATGGCCTTTCCAAAAAACACTCCCCAAACAGCACATGACGCAAAGAAAAAAAGAGGCGCAATGAGGTAGCTGTGTGAGTAAGATAAGCGACCCTAGTGGCCGACACAAACACCGGGCCCATCTAGGAGTGGCACTGCAGTGTCACGCAGGATGGCCCTTCCAAAAAACACTCCACAAACAGCACATGACGCAAAGAAAAAAAGAGGCGCAATGAGGTAGCTGTGTGAGTAAGATAAGCGACCCTAGTGGCCGACACAAACACCGGGCCCATCTAGGAGTGGCACTGCAGTGTCACGCAGGATGGCCCTTCCAAAAAACACTCCCCAAACAGCACATGACGCAAAGAAAAAAAGAGGCGCAATGAGGTAGCTGTGTGAGTAAGATAAGCGAGCCTAGTGGCCGACACAAACACCTGGCCCATCTAGGAGTGGCACTGCAGTGTCACGCAGGATGGCCCTTCCAAAAAACACTCCCCAAACAGCACATGACGCAAAGAAAAATTAAAGAAAAAAGAGGTGCAAGATAGAATTGTCCTTGGGCACTCCCACCCACCCTTATGTTGTATAAACAGGACATGCACACTTTAACCAACCCATCATTTCAGTGACAGGGTCTGCCACACGACTGTGACTGAAATGACGGGTTGGTTTGGACCCCCACCAAAAAAGAAGCAATTAATCTCTCCTTGCACAAACTGGCTCTACAGAGGCAAGATGTCCACCTCATCATCATCCTCCGATATATCACCGTGTACATCCCCCTCCTCACAGATTATCAATTCGTCCCCACTGGAATCCACCATCTCAGCTCCCTGTGTACTTTGTGGAGGCAATTGCTGCTGGTCAATGTCTCCACGGAGGAATTGATTATAATTCATTTTAATGAACATCATCTTCTCCACACTTTCTGGAAGTAACCTCGTACGCCGATTGCTGACAAGGTGAGCGGCGGCACTAAACACTCTTTCGGAGTACACACTTGTGGGAGGGCAACTTAGGTAGAATAAAGCCAGTTTGTGCAAGGGCCTCCAAATTGCCTCTTTTTCCTGCCAGTATAAGTAAGGACTGTGTGACGTGCCTACTTGGATGCGGTCACTCATATAATCCTCCACCATTCTTTCAATGGGGAGAGAATCATATGCAGTGACAGTAGACAACATGTCCGTAATCGTTGACAGGTCCTTCAGTCCGGACCAGATGTCAGCATCAGCAGTCGCTCCAGACTGCCCTGCATCACCGCCAGCGGGTGGGCTCGGAATTCTGAGCCTTTTCCTCGCACCCCCAGTTGCGGGAGAATGTGAAGGAGGAGATGTTGACAGGTCGCGTTCCGCTTGACTTGACAATTTTCTCACCAGCAGGTCTTTGAACCCCAGCAGACTTGTGTCTGCCGGAAAGAGAGATCCAAGGTAGGTTTTAAATCTAGGATCGAGCACGGTGGCCAAAATGTAGTGCTCTGATTTCAACAGATTGACCACCCGTGAATCCTTGTTAAGCGAATTAAGGGCTCCATCCACAAGTCCCACATGCCTAGCGGAATCGCTCCGTGTTAGCTCCTCCTTCAATGTCTCCAGCTTCTTCTGCAAAAGCCTGATGAGGGGAATGACCTGACTCAGGCTGGCAGTGTCTGAACTGACTTCACGTGTGGCAAGTTCAAAGGGCAGCAGAACCTTGCACAACGTTGAAATCATTCTCCACTGCGCTTGAGACAGGTGCATTCCACCTCCTATATCGTGCTGAATTGTATAGGCTTGAATGGCCTTTTGCTGCTCCTCCAACCTCTGAAGCATATATAGGGTTGAATTCCACCTCGTTACCACTTCTTGCTTCAGATGATGGCAGGGCAGGTTCAGGCGTTTTTGGTGTTGCTCCAGTCTTCTGTACGTGGTGCCTGTACGCCGAAAGTGTCCCGCAATTCTTCTGGCCACCGACAGCATCTCTTGCACGCCCCTGTCGTTTTTTTAAAAATTCTGCACCACCAAATTCAAGGTATGTGCAAAACATGGGACGTGCTGGAATTTGCCCAGATTTAATGCACACACAATATTGCTGGCGTTGTCCGATGCCACAAATCCACAGGAGAGTCCAATTGGGGTAAGCCATTCCGCGATGATCTTCCTCAGTTGCCGTAAGAGGTTTTCAGCTGTGTGCGTATTCTGGAAACCGGTGATACAAAGCGTAGCCTGCCTAGGAAAGAGTTGGCGTTTGCGAGATGCTGCTACTGGTGCCGCTGCTGCTGTTCTTGCGGCGGGAGTCCATACATCTACCCAGTGGGCTGTCACAGTCATATAGTCCTGACCCTGCCCTGCTCCACTTGTCCACATGTCCGTGGTTAAGTGGACATTGGGTACAGCTGCATTTCTTAGGACACTGGTGACTCTTTTTCTGAGGTCTGTGTACATTTTCGGTATCGCCTGCCTAGAGAAATGGAACCTAGATGGTATTTGGTACCGGGGACACAGTACCTCCAACAAGTCTCTAGTTGGCTCTGCAGTAATGATGGATACCGGAACCACGTTTCTCACCACCCAGGATGCCAAGGCCTCAGTTATCCGCTTTGCAGCAGGATGACTGCTGTGATATTTCATCTTCCTCGCAAAGGACTGTTGGACAGTCAATTGCTTGGTGGAAGTAGTAAAAGTGGTCTTACGATTTCCCCTCTGGGATGACCATCGACTCCCAGCAGCAACAACAGCAGCGCCAGCAGCAGTAGGCGTTACACGCAAGGATGCATCGGAGGAATCCCAGGCAGGAGAGGAATCGTCAGAATTGCCAGTGACATGGCCTGCAGGACTATTGGCATTCCTGGGGAAGGAGGAAATTGACACTGAGGGAGTTGGTGGGGTGGTTTGCGTGAGCTTGGTTACAAGAGGAAGGGATTTACTGGTCAGTGGACTGCTTCCGCTGTCGCCCAAAGTTTTTGAACTTGTCACTGACTTATTATGAATGCGCTGCAGGTGACGTATAAGGGAGGATGTTCCGAGGTGGTTAACGTCCTTACCCCTACTTATTACAGCTTGACAAAGGCAACACACGGCTTGACAAATGTTGTCCGCATTTCTGTTGAAATACTTCCACACCGAAGAGCTGATTTTTTTGGTATTTTCACCAGGCATGTCAACGGCCATATTCCTCCCACGGACAACAGGTGTCTCCCCGGGTGCCTGACTTAAACAAACCACCTCACCATCAGAATCCTCCTTGTCAATTTCCTCCCCAGCGCCAGCAACACCCATATCCTCCTCATCCTGGTGTACTTCAACACTGACATCTTCAATCTGACTATCAGGAACTGGACTGCGGGTGCTCCTTCCAGCACTTGCAGGGGGCGTGCAAATGGTGGAAGGCGCATGCTCTTCACGTCCAGTGTTGGGAAGGTCAGGCATCGCAACCGACACAATTGGACTCTCCTTGTGGATTTGGGATTTCGAAGAACGCACAGTTCTTTGCGGTGCTTTTGCCAGCTTGAGTCTTTTCATTTTTCTAGCGAGAGGCTGAGTGCTTCCATCCTCATGTGAAGCTGAACCACTAGCCATGAACATAGGCCAGGGCCTCAGCCGTTCCTTGCCACTCCGTGTGGTAAATGGCATATTGGCAAGTTTACGCTTCTCCTCCGACAATTTTATTTTAGATTTTGGAGTCCTTTTTTTACTGATATTTGGTGTTTTGGATTTTACATGCTCTGTACTATGACATTGGGCATCGGCCTTGGCAGACGACGTTGCTGGCATTTCATCGTCTCGGCCATGACTAGTGGCAGCAGCTTCAGCACGAGGTGGAAGTGGATCTTGATCTTTCCCTAATTTTGGAACCTCAACATTTTTGTTCTCCATATTTTAATAGGCACAACTAAAAGGCACCTCAGGTAAACAATGGAGATGGATGGATACTAGTATACTTATGGATGGACGAGCGACTGCCGACACAGAGGTAGCTACAGCCGTGGACTACCGTACTGTGTCTGCTGCTAATATAGACTGGATGATAATGAGATGAAATCAATATATATATATAATATCACTAGTACTGCAGCCGGACAGGTATATATATTTATTATGTAATGACTGATGACGGACCTGCTGGACACTGTCAGCTCAGCAGCACCGCAGACTGCTACAGTAAGCTACTATAGTAGTATGTATAAAGAAGAAGAAAGAAAAAAAAAATGGGTAGGTGGTATACAATATTATATATATATTATATACAATTATATATATATATATATATATATATATATATATATATATATATATATATATATATATTAAACTGGTGGTGATTATTAAACTGGTGGTCAGGTCACTGGTCACACTATCAGCAACTTGCAAGTAGTATACTCCTAAGCAGACAATCACAATATATATTATACTGGTGGTCAGTGTGGTCACAATGGCAGTGTGGCACTCTGGCAGCAAAAGTGTGCACTGTTTGTTATATGTACTCCTGAGTCCTGCTCTCAGACTCTAACTGCTCCCCACTGTCAGTGTCTCCCCCACAAGTCAGATATACATTATACAGTCACACTATCTATCTATCTATCTATCTATCTATCTATCTATCTATCTATCTATCTATCTATCTATCTATCACTTCAGCAAGTAGTAGTACTCCTCCTAATGCTCCCCAAAATTACTACTGTGTCTCTCTCTACTCTAGTCTCACTCTCTTCTCTATAAACGGAGAGGACGCCAGCCACGTCCTCTCCCTATGAATCTCAATGCACGTGTGAAAATGGCGGCGACGCGCGGCTCCTTATATAGAATCCGAGTCTCGCGATAGAATCCGAGCCTCGCGAGAATCTGACAGCGGGATGATGACGTTCGGGCGCGCTCGGGTTAACCGAGCAAGGCGGGAAGATCCGAGTCGCTCGGCCCCGTGTAAAAAAAAATGAAGTTCGGGCGGGTTCGGATTCCGAGGAACCGAACCCGCTCATCTCTAATAGAAACTATGACAAGCCTACCTCCACACATTAGGCCTGATTCATGTTTGCAAGTATAGCATAAAAGCAAGCAATAGGCAAAACCATGCTGCACTGCAGGTGGGCCAGATCATGTAACGTGCAGAGAGTTTAAGGGTGGGTTAGGTTCAAATTGTTCTGTGCAGGGTAAATACTGGCTGCTTTTGCATGTAGCCCACACATGTTAGACAGCTTTATTTATACTCTGCAATTTAGATTTCAGTCTGAACACATCCCAGCCAAATCTAACTCTCTCTGCACATGTTACATTTGCCACTCTGCAGTGCAGCATGGTTTTGCCCAGTTGCTTGCTTTTTTGCTTCACTTACAAACATTAATCAGGCCCATTGTCCTGTGGCAGGGGATCCTGACAATGCCCCGGTGAGCCAGTCCGATTCTGTTTATGGGTACTACAGATCATGATTACCGATGTTCTGACTGACCGATGCGGGAGGGTGCAGCCAAGTTGGTATATTAGAGGGCGTGGCATCAACATGGATGGAAGGTGCGGAGGCATGAATATGTGGCGTGTCATTGTAGCCCCACCCCCGCTATTCAATGCCTGTATTATTGCCATTGAATCGTGGGGGGCGGGGCTATGACAACGCGATTCAGCGTGAGTGGGCAGGGTTCCCACTTTAAAGCCAGCAGAATCCTGGAGCTGCAACTGCATAAGAAACTATGGAAAACAATACGTTTTTGCAAACTTGTCTCGTCCCCTTTAATCCTTTTTGGAGAAAATGTTTCGAATGATACATGCTGCCGACGACGTTGGCGCCGTATAAGAAGAACTAATAATATATTCATTTATTGCGGCCAGATGCGCTTTTTTTATACTGAGTATAGTAAATATATGGGAATTTAAACTAAACCATTGTCCAAAAAGCTTCTGGGAGTTTTTTATTTTATTTTTGTATTTTTGACCACAAGCAAAATGACTGCAGGCATTCCTGCGCTGATTTATCCTGCCCGCGGCACAAAATAAAAGAGATCGAGAATTATGCCTGACGAGATGAAGAAAGACAGAGAGGAAGTTCACAGTCAGGGAAAAATGTGATTTTGTTCCCAGACTCCATGCATTTAGCTTATTGCACATAATGAAGAGGGATTGATTGTCTTATTCTGCTACAGAAATACTAAGTTTCCCAGCGTGTATATGGGGGCACAGGCTGGCACAGCTTCACGCTACTGTATCTGCATATGTCTGATAAATGTTACTTACTGTAATTTAACTTACTTCTGCTACTGTTAGAGCTGAGTATCACGGTCCTGCAGTTGCATCAGTAGGGGAGTCGGGAGAGGCACTTAGAAAAACATAAATTGGATTATTGCAGTTTTAGGACTGGCATTAATTCTAAGGTCTATTTATTAATAAACTATTTGCAGTACCCAGTTCTGCTCGGGTGGAAGTCGGTGATAACGGAAGTCATTTACGTAGGCTTTTCGGATTTTGGTAACATATTGGGTGGCGACGTGCAGAATGTTAGGACACTTACCTATGAATAAGTCTACCATGGTAACCAGGGGGTCATTCCGAGTTGTTCGCTTGCTAGCAGTTTTTAGCAGCCATGCATACGCTATGCCGCCGCCCACTTGGAGTGTATTTTAGCTTAGCAGAAGTGCGAACGAAAGGAAATTTTTTGTGCAGTTTCAGAGTAGCTCAAAACCTACTCAGCGCTTGCGATCACTTCAGACTATTCAGTTCCGGATTTGACGTCACAAACCCGCCCAGCGTTCGCCCAGCCACGCCAGCGTTTTTCCTGGCATGCCTGCGTTTTCCCACACACTCCCTGAAAACGGTCAGTTGCCACCCAGAAACGCCCACTTCATGTCAATCACTCTGCGGCAACCAGTGCGACTGAAATGCATCGCTAGACCCTGTGCAAAACTACATCGTTCGCTGTGGCCGTATGTCCCGCGTGCTCATTGCGCCGCATACGCATGCGCAGAACTGCCGTTTTTTAGCCTGATCGCTGCGCTGTGAACAAATGCAGCTAGCGATCAACTCGGAATGACCACCCCAGTACACATGCGCCGCGATGTTCCGATCGGTCGCTATTGACGTGCATACGCCTGTTGCTGTCAACTTGCCCAGAGTAGTGCAGAGGATCCCTTCAAGCGGAGCCCCGCCCACAGCCCCCTGACAACCAATCGTGATGATACTTAGCCTAAAACTTGCCTGGAAAAATTACCGACACAATGGTGAAAACCGCACCGCAATCGGTTCAGTGGCTACAGAGTTTATCTCAATCAGACAGACATTCAATTTATGAGATTTATAGATATTTGCAGAAAAAAAATATTATTTTCAAGGGGTACCTGCAAATATTAAGTACCCCTGTATGTGTCTACGCTAAACATAGCCCCCTAAGGTTTATATGGGTGTTGCTTCAATGCCGAATTTACCAAGTTTCACAATTCGAAGCGTTGGCTCTGTAGAGCACAATAGTTACCAGAAGAGGGATCAGTGGATCCAGGAGAGGGATCAGCTGTGCATGTATGGTCAGCACAGTGCAGTACTATGGCCTTCCCCAGAAACTACAGGAAAGTGATTGCAGGGATGGGCTTACTGTATATAGGAGCCCCTGCCCCCCGGCATGTGTATTTTAATACACCCTGGCCGCAGTACATAGGGGGTCTAAATTTAGCACAGCTACGATCGTAAACTCAGACATGCGGGGCCACGCCCAGCACAGGGCTAGTCCACCCCACATGTCAGTGCCGGCTCCCCCCCCCCCCCCCCCCCCGCACAAATACAAAAGCATCGCACAGAGGCGATGCTTTTGTATCTGTGTAGTAACTCCCGGCCAGCGCACCTCCTGCGGCTGGCCGGGAGTTGTGTGTCGCTGCCGCTGACCGCAGCGGCTGCGTGAGACGTCACGTAGCCGCCGCGCCATGCCCCCCCAACGGTCCGGCCACGCCTGCATTGGCCGGACCGCGCCTACTAAACATCGGCTTAACGCAGCCGTTCAGTCCCCTCCCGCCCAGCAACTGCCTCTGTCTCAGAGGCAATTGCTGGGCAACGATGACTGCCATGTGCCGGCGCGCTATGGCGCCGGCACATGTGCAGTTCCGACCTGATCGCTGCGCTGCGACAAACTGCAGTGAGCGATCGGGTCGGAATGACCCCCATAATCTCTGATTGCTGTGATAGACTCCCATAACAAATGATCCATCTAATACTGGATAATAAATGAATGGGCCCTTTAGTGTAGGTTTAGGTTAGATCCTGACTATGCATACAGTCGGACTTACCACTTTTTTATTTGGTTGAGAAGATTTAATTTAATTCTCTTTGTCAAAAGCTCTTTTGAAATAAGAAATTTCCTAAATTTCCTTCTTCACCTTTCCCGGGGGAGTTGTTTTGCTGGGTAGGACCCTGATGGAACCAGGTTCTGAGAAGCCAGGTTTACACCCTGGAAACCTATTATACGCTGTAGAAAGTTCTCCAATCAGGGTTCTGGAAGTTCCTGGCACTTTGGCGCTATTCACCAAGCGGTGTACCGGGAGCTGTCTATTGGGTATGACAGCTACCCTGTAATTCCTCCCCAGTGATCCCAGTGGGACAGCAGAACCTGCACGATAAGTGAGTACACTATTGGTACAGTTCTGGGATCTGTAACGCCAAACTCCACCGGGAACGGAGAGCAGAATTTTCTTGTATGTACTGACAGAAAAGCAGTACACCCCCCATTATAATGTCCCCACCCCGGCCCCGTCTCCACATTAATCTCCGCTCCAGTGTAAAGTCCTGCCGTAGTCCCCGGATTGCAGCAGAGCAGCCATTGGTGTTTGATGTGGATGCGCACTCATTGTGCTGTAGCTACAGTATGCCCCCCCCCAAATTACCATTGGCTGATGTTGGGAGATATGATGACCTGTTGGATGCATGCGTCTAACCACTGAGTGAAGTCAGACAGACATAAGCATAAATATACATGTAGATTCACAGACAAATAAAACTGCAGAAGTAGAGAACAGACGTGAGCCGCAGGTTCTTCTCTACAAGTTTGTGTCACCAGTCCCAGTAGTTTCATGTTTGGTGGGAGGAGGACGTGTCAAGCCTGCACACTTGGCAGGTTCCTTCTTGAAAAAACGCACCGCTCTAAGAAGAACCTAATTAAAGGTTTCAAAATTTACTTACAACAATACCTCGGTCATCTCTGTCTCAGCTGTAATGGGGCCTGAACAATAGGTGTTCTTTATAATTATCTCTCCCAACCATTTCATCAAAACATTCCTAACTTCCGTTCCCATCATCTGGCAGCAGTAACAGGTTCTAAAGCGGCTCAGACCTTTCAAAAAAAAAAAAAAAAGTTTAATAGAGTATATAAAAAAAAAAACGCTAACCAAGGTGAAATCACTGCAGGAATAATAATAATTATACCAAGTATCAAAAACTATATACTAGTAATGAAGGTGAATTATGAGCTGCAAGACGCCCACTGCGCATTGCAATATCGGGTTCCAATGTTTAGATGTCAATATCTAGGTTAAGAAGCCATACTGTAGGTCGACCCAATATGGTCGACGCTGACAAAAGGTCGACACACATTAAGTCGACACTGACAAAAGGTTGACGCTGGAAAAGGTCCACAAGTACAAAAGATGGACAGGTTCAAATGGTCAACATGGCAATGGTTGACACCCATATGGTCGACACGTGTTGACAGCTTTTAAAGGGTTTTAAAAAAAAATGTGTACACCTTTTTCATACTTTACCAACCAGGTGGACTACTTCGCTCTGACTGTGAAAACAGCATCCACCAAAAAGATGTGCTGACATTTTTGTGTTGACCATTTTCTGTGTCGACCTTTTGTAACAGTCGACCTTTTTCTGTGTCCACCTTTGTCAATGTCAACCATATGGAGTTGAACTAATGACTGTAGACATTGTAGATTTTTTATACCACACCGTGCAATATCACTCTCCCCACTGTATACAGTATGTCTCAGTTCACGCAATGCACCTGGATTGCTACCAAGGTGCATTATCTTGTGAAGCAGGAAGGTGGACTAATAAAATAATATCATGATCCATGTAAGCCATTAATGAGGCTAAACCAGTGGTTTCCAAACTTTTTTGAATCACGGCGCCCTACAGTATCACAGTTTTATTCACAGCACCCCTAGGCCAAACGTTTCTTTTTGAGAAATTTAGAAATAAATATTAAACTAAGTAATTTATGTTTATATGTCATCTTTAGGTTCCGTTATGTGGTGAGGGACAGGATTTGCTTCTGTTTGTCCACATGTTTTATGATTGGCAGCCACCAGCACTGGTTTTGCCTATTACATTGATCATACATAATTTGATCTGGTGCTGGACCACAAATCCAGACGGGGCACCCCTGCAAGTGTCCAGAGGCACCCCAGGCAGCCACGGCACACAGTTTAAGAGTTATTGGACTAAACTAAGGATCCAGGGCCCCACTGGTGGACCTTGGACGCCATTATGGTTCCTGTTCTCAGGGACTGGAGCACAGGAGGATTCTCCATCCCAAGAAGTCCAGTGAGGGTATGTAGGAGAAGCTCCAAATCCAGCGGTGGCTCTTGGAGAATGCACAAACCCCTGCATCAGGCAGCTGCATTCAGTGAGCACCTCCTGAGTTTGAAGGTGCTCAGGCCATTGGGGAATTACTTGCCACCATCCAGGGGAGGTTGCAGCAGTGTCACCCCACACATACCCAGATATAAGCGGCGCCATGTGCTGGTGCGTGAGCCTGGTGGTGGCATCAACTTAACTTCTTACGCCGCAGTAGGAGGAGCCAGTAACAGGCAGTTACTGATAGTAAGAAGGGAATCTGTATACCCCACAGGTGGCGGGATAAGCCCACTCATTTAAGGAACAGTGACTGCTGTACCGGGTTCCGGAGTAAGCCCATCTAGGCACAATGGCCCTCATTCCGAGTTGTTCGCTCTGTAAAAATCTTCGCATCGCAGCGATTTTCCGCTTAATGCGCATGCGCAATGTCCGCACTGCGACTGCGCCAAGTAAATTTGCTATGTAGTTAGGAATTTTACTCACGGCTTTTTCATCGTTCTGGCGATCGTAATGTGATTGACAGGAAATGGGTGTTTCTGGGCGGAAACAGGCCGTTTTATGGGCGTGTGGGAAAAAACGCTACCGTTTCCGTAAAAAACGCAGGAGTGGCCGGAGGAACGGAGGAGTGTCTGGGCGAACGCTGGGTGTGTTTGTGACGTCAAACCAGGAACGACAAGCACTGAACTGATCGCAGATGCCGAGTAAGTCTGGAGCTACTCAGAAACTGCTACGAGGTGTGTAATCGCAATATTGCAAATACATCGTTCGCAATTTTAAGATGCTAAGATTCACTCCCAGTAGGCGGCGGCTTAGCATGAGCAAATCTGCTAAAATCCGCTTGCGAGCGAACAACTCGGAATGAGGGCCAATGGGTGTTACATTTGCCATTTTATATTTAGAACATGCTACTATTACATAGAGCGATTTAGTGTTTACAAAATTGGTGGCTATTACATTTCGCCCCATGGGTGTCCTTTAAAGGGACCCTGTAGAATATTTGGTTTTGTTACCTGAAACATTGTAACATTGCAGGTATAAAGCACCCGGCCACCGTGCCTTTAATGCTTCATCGTAACTTTTTTGCCTTACTTTCATCACAGACAATACAGACAGAACAATCCATCTGCACCATGCATCATCCCAGCAGAATTAATCCTGCGTGTGTCAGGCTTGTCAGCTACACTATAAAGATACTATTAATAACGCCAAACACAGAGGGATTAGCGCTGTCACTGGGAATGTATGTACCGGGACTGGTGGCTTTCTCTGGGCTGGAAGTGAGCGCGGCTGTAATCCTGTGTAAGGGTCTTGTCAGAGGGCAGATGGCCCTGAAATTCATCCTCCTGGAATGTCACCCGTTTGCACAATTGTTCTCTTTATTATAGAATTGTTATGTGGATCCCTGATGCAGTGCTGTAACTAGAACTTTTTCAAAAACTTTTCTAGCAAATTTCTGGATTATGGGGGTAATTCAGACCTGATTGTAGATGAGCTAAATTTAGCACAGCGACGATCAGGTTCCCTGACATGCGGGGGGACGCCCAACACAGGGCGAGTCCGCCCCACATGTCAGTGCCGCCCCCCCCGCACAAGTACAAAAGCATCGCACAGCTGGCAGGGAGCTACTCGTCGCTGCCCAGGTGACGTTATGCAGCTGCCCCCTCCCCCTCCCCAAACGGTCCAGGCACGCCTGCATTGCCTGGACCGCGCCCCTCTAAATGGCTAAACGCCGCCGGCCCGCCCCTTCCCGCCTCTGCCTGTCAATCAGGCAGAGGTGATCGCAGGGCTACGACAGTCGTCGGCTGTCTGCCACGCACCGGTGCACTGCGACGCCGGCGAATGCGCAGTTCAGACCTGATCGCTGCCATGCGAAAATGCACAGCGCCGATCAGGTCTGAATCAGCCCCTACTGTATGTGCCCCAAATCCATATTCTCCACCACATACTTACCTACTGTCCCGGAATGGCCGGGAGGCTCCCGAAAATCGTATAGCCCTCCAAGCAACCCTGGACTTGGGATGCCCACTTAGCGAGTAAAGTGGGTGGTCCTGGCAGCCAATGACGTGATTCTTGGCTACAGCATTCCGTTGCAGGGGGTGTGGCTACAATGACGTTATCGCGGACACCACGCCCTCATACAGCCTCATTTGCTCAGCCACGCTCCAGCCCGCCCGCTGTGATGCGACATGTGCCCGCCTCACTCCCGCTGTGCCAACCTGCTGCTCTTTCCCGGATTGAAAGTGCTGTATGGCAAGCAGGGCCGGCTCGAGGGTTTTGAGCGCCCCGGGCGGGTGATGGGGGCGTGGCTTCATAAGGGGGCGTGGTCACTTACGCCCCCTGTACAGTAGTAGCGCCGATGAAATTATGTGCGGTGCGCGATGACGTCATCGCGCAACGCAAAGCAAAGGTCCTCTCCACGAAGGGAAACTAGACGCTACGCGTCTAGTTCCCTTCACGGCGAGGGACAGCGGCAGCGGGGGGCACACGGCACAGCAGCAGCGGATCTTGCCATGGTGCGGCGCCCTCCGGATGGTGCCGGCGCCCTCCGGAAGGCGGCGCCCCGGGCAAAAGTCCTGCTTGCCCGTGGCAAGATCCGCTACTGATGGCAAGATCCTCTAACCACTCCCTTCCAACCTAGCTGTCACCTGGTGCTGTTGCTCGTCACCATCACCTGACCCAATGGATCCCAGTAAGAATTTAAACCAGACCTCTGCCCCTAACTCACCCCTCCCGCAGCCCAACCGTAACCATAAATGTATACTGCAATTAGTGTTCCCGAATAGTCACACCAGCAATCCATAGGAAATACACTGTTTGATCGCGAGTGCGACGATGAGTGCGCACTTGCGAATGCATTGTGGCAACGATGAAAGTGGATACATATTATATGTAATAATTGGCTAATGCTGCTCCTCACCTCTACGGGGGGAATTCAAATGTTTTGCGTGACGGCGGCCACTAGATGGCGTCCAGTGGAGCAATTCAAGTGTTGCTCCTTTCAGGCGTGCATAGCCGGCGGCTCTGACATTACTGTGACGTTGTTCTGTCATGTTGACAAGCTGGTTACTAGTCTGTATACAACGCTCAGACTTACAGTGGCAGCCACACTGCATTATATTGGTGACCGGTCTTTGGGGCAGTTAGTAGATTGGCTCTCAAGAAAATCAACTGTAGTACAGCAAAGGGTAAATGGTCTTACAGAAACAGTGCTCGGACTATTACTGTTATGAAATGCATTAAAGCCACTGTAACCTTTTTATATATATCATTATTATCTCTCTTTGGTTCAGTTAATATTTTTAGTGCATCTATCTCCTACCGAGCTTTACCAAGAGCTGCACCTACGTCATTGTAGATGATTACAAGTTACAGCATAACAACACAACACAACACAACAAGGAATTCGCACATAAAAACTATGGGCCCTGGGTGGTCATTCCGAGTTGATCGCTCGCTAGCAGTTTTTAGCAGCCGTGCAAACGCTATGCCGCCTCCCACTGGGAGTGTATTTTAGCTTAGCAGAAGTGCGAACGAAAGGATCGCACAGCGGCTACAAAGTTTTTTTGTGCAGTTTCAGAGTAGCTCAAAACCTACTCAGCGCTTGCGATCACTTCAGACTGTTCAGTTCCTGTTTTGACGTCACAAACACGCCCTGTGTTCGCCCAGCCACGCCTGCGTTTTTCTGCCACGCCAGCGTTTTTCCGAACACTCCCTGAAAACGGTCAGTTGTCACCCAGAAACGCCCACTTCATGTCAATCACTCTGCGGCCACCAGTGCGACTGAAAAGCTTTGCTAGACCTTGTGTGAAACTACATCTGTCGTTGTAATAGCACGTCGCGCGTACGCATTGTGCCGCATACGCATGCGCAGAAGTGCTGTTTTTTAGCCTCATCGCTGCACAGCGAACGAATGCAGCTAGCGAACAACTCGGAATGACCACCCTGATTGCATAAGCAACATTTTTCTCTAATGGGCAAAACCATGTACACTGCAGGTGGGGCAGATGTAACATGTGCAGAGAGAGTTAGATTTGGGTGGGGTGTGTTCAAACTGAAATCTAAATTGCAGTGTAAAAATAAAGCAGCCAGTATTTACCCTGCACAGGAACAATATAACCCACCCAAATCTAACTTTCTCTGCACATGTTACATCTGCCCCTCCCCCCCGCACTGCACATGGTTTTGTCCATTAGAGAAAGATTTTGCTGCTGCGATCAGGTCTGAATTAGGCCCTATGTCACATTTACTGGAAAGATGGAGACTTGATTTCAGTGCGGTGTTATAGCCAAAGTAAGTTATAGAAAGTTTGCTCTCGAAGTTTCAGCAATAAATAAGACTACAGTTCAGATGTATGGGGAATTGTTATCATGTTGTCACTCAATCACCGACTACAGAAGGATAAACTGGAGACGTCTTCCTGGGGCTCCGGGAACCAGAGCATAAATCTGCAGAAATTTCACTTTTTTGGCATGTACTAAAAAGTCTAAATACTCACAGTATCCGGGGAAATTCTCACACCGGCAGCTCCCATCTAAAGTGATGAGTGATATTCAGTTGTTTGTGCTGCTGTACAAGAGCGCTGGGGAGTCCAATCCGGGGCTTTTTTTTTTTTTTTACCTCGGGATTCGAGATTGAAAAACGCTCAATCCCGGTATTTCTGGGATACCCGGGATTAGGTTGTTAAAAAAAAAAATAATAATATGATTTTATGGGGGCCTATCAATCAGCAGTTTAGAAGAAATGGGGCATTACTTTTTGAAACTATCCGGCTGTGATTGGTGCCAAGAAAAATATACTTATCGGAGCAAATTATCAAGGCACCTTTACAGTGTCGGACTGGGTCATGAAGGGCCCACCGGGGAAATGCATTGGTAGGGGCCCATGTTTAGGGGTGTGGCCAGTTGCCACAGAGACTTGGCTAACCATTAGAGAGTCCATGGTCTGGGCCCCTTGGTAAATATATATACTGTAGTAAATAACGCTAGTGCATGCATGATAATTAATAACAGAAATGCTCTGTAGAAAATACACCATAGTCCTGTGCAGTATAAGGTAACATATATAATGAGTAATTCAAGTGCACAGTCTGGAACCTGAGCCCTAGAGAAAGAGGTGGGCCCCCAGGTGGTGGGGCCCACCGGTGGTTTCCCCTGTGGGCCTTTATCAGGGACAGTTCCTGTGGACAGCTGCTGTCCCATTGAATATTAATGCCCAATAAAACTTTCACAGCCAAGGCAGCCACCAGGGGGGAACTGTGGGGACCTGTGTCCAGGGCCCTTACAGAGAGTAATTTGATGCACAGGGAAGACTTCTTAAAACAAGCCTTATCTGCGCATCAGCTCTCTGTAAACCGTTCCTATAGGTCCTCAGCACTCCACCTATATGTATCGTCACAATGTATGACCCCAGATAGGTTGGAGCAGTGCGGCAGAATCATTTTTAATATTTTTGGGAGGGAGGAGCCCTGTCTATTTTGACAGTACCGGGCCCCACAATTTCTGATGGCAGCCCCTCATCACATCAACCACTAGAGGAGAAGGTTTATGCTGCTGGGTCCAGCTGCGGCAGTGTTACTGAGCATGTGCGACCTTGGGTTACACATGCACGCCGTCAGAGCTGGAGGAGGCGGAGGGATCTAAATTCTAGCTACGGGAACTCTTTCCATAAGTGCGTGCTAACCAAGATGGCATCAGCTATCAGAAACTATTGTTTCCATGCGATAATCGGGGGGGCAGTCTTATTCCATTCGTGCCTGTGTTCCTGGTTCCATTCTCATATGTTTATTAACAATTTTATAGTGAATTTACCGACCTTCTGAAAGGTCTGCGGAAACCACGGCCCTGATTTAATTTTACAACTTGTACACGAATATTATAATAATGACCAAGCTCGATAAAATTTGAGCCCATCTGTTTTATTTTCCCCTGAAAATGATTTCTTGCAGGAATGACCTACTCCATCTATAATGCAGCGACGGTAAGCAGTCACGCTCGCCGACCCCCGCCATTATCACCTCCCAGTCCAGCCGTGGAAGAGGATTCGCCCACTGTTTGCTTTTATTCTGAGCAGAAGATAAATTGTATGGCATCTTCACAACCTGATAATTCTAAAATGCTGCTGAGCATGCATGTTAAGGCAAACAGGAGCGTCGCGTCTGACTGCGGTAGCTGGGGCGTGAACGAGCCATTCCTCACTGTCCTTTTTCCCATCATAACCCTTGCTGCGCTGAGACTACACAAATGCAAGACTTTTCTCGATGATTATAAAGGGAAGTAACTAGGTCAGGAATCCAGACACAAAAGTTGTCTTCCATAAAGTTCTTGAATATACAGATGTTCCCACACACTGTGGCTTCAGGCGCGCCGAACAGCCCCTCTCGCCACGCAAGTTCCTGGGCCACCCCGAGCGTCTTTCTCGCTGAAGATGTGCTTCATCTGTGACTTTGTAAGAGTTTAAAACAAATTCCCTGGCCTGTGGTTAAAGTTGCAGCCCGGCGTCTCTGGTACACTGTGAGTGGTATTCCCCTGCGCCTGCGATACACATAAGATTCAAAATGTAAAGATGAAGATGGCGCTACGCCTCTTGGTGCGGCGCTGTATGGCGTAAAGATGCTTGGTGTATGAGGACACATCTATCTATACATCTAATAATGTTATGAGATTATTATAACGGGAAATGGAGAAGAGGAAAAGAGATTCCAACAGAGATGTTTATATGTTTATATGGCACAAGCCACCGTGTCAGGATATAAAGGAGGAGTGGGGGGGGGGGGGGGGGTACTTTTTGACTAGGAACGAGCTCATGCCCTGAATATTCTGCTCTGATTAAGATTTGCATTAATTTTACAATATCCTTCAAAGGGATCTTAAATGATGTATGCTATGAGTGCAATTAATTTTCCTTTGTACTCCTGCCTTTACCAGCTCTAGATGTTTCCCCCTTTTTCTATCAGTTGCCTTAAGACAGTACTCTCCATCTTTTCAAAGAAGCCTCTAACATCTTTAGCTCTCACTAGACAAACATGTTATATATAGGAAGTAGTCATGTGACCGGCGGTCACTATACTGATGCCGGAATACCGAACGTTGGACAGCCCGACAGTCAGCATGCCAACTAACAGGGACTATTCCCACTCGTGGGTGTCCACGACACCCATAGAGTGGGAATAGAAACTGTGGTGAGCGCAGTGAGCCCGCAATGGACTTTGTTGCGCTTGCCCACCCGCCAGCAATCTATATACTATATATACTGCAATGTCTGTTGTCTTCTCACCGTTACCTGTAGCGTCTGCCTTATCTCCCTTTTGCTGCCAAACATTTCTCTCTTTATGGAAGAGATTTATCAAAGCTTGGAGAGATAAAGCGGAGAGAGAGAAAGTACCAGCCAACCAGCTCCTAACAGCCATGTGTTTGAAACATGACCATTGGGAGCTGATTGGTTGGTAATTTATCTCTCTTCACTTTATCTCTCTCCAAGCTTTGATAAATCTACTCGGCATATGCCCCAACAAGAGAGGGGGGGATCCGCATGAGGCTGCACATATCCCTTCTCCTCCCTTATCTGCCACTTATACACTACCACCTCTATGCAGATGGCATGCACACCTGCCTCTCCTCTCCTGATCTTCCTCCCTGTATTTTATTCCATGTGTTCTACTGCCTCTCCTACATCTCCAACTGGATAACCCATTGCTACTGAAAGCTCCACATATCCAGCCTTCCTAGTGTTGCTAACCCTCCTGTAGCCTACTCTATGGTCAACCTTCAAAGCCTTCACCAACTCTTCCACTTCATATATCTCCAGCCTCGCCGCGAGATAAACTCCCTCTCGCTGTCCCTTCCATCTGCTGCTGACACACGCTTCTCTCCTGCTCATCGGTGCCACCTCTCATGCATCAAGACTTCTCCCGCGCTGCTCCTCACCTACGGAACTCCTTACTGTGCCTGACCAGACTCTCCCCCAACCGTCAATCTTTCATACACTCTCTCTAAAGGGGTGGGCAATAAATGGCCCTCCAGCTGCTACTGAACTACACCTTTCAGAATACCCTACCACAGTTTTAGCATGCCCTGATAACAAAATTGTGGCAGGACATGATGGGATGTGTAGTCCAACAGCAGCTGCTTAATGTCCACTACATCTAAACTAATTTCTTCAGTTAAAGCTATATTACCCACACCTTATAGCCTTCTCGGCATGTTCCACTACTGTAGATCCTCTCCTCTCTGTGTCCCACAGGCTGGAATAGTCTCAGCACTGTCCACTTCCTCTACACTGTCACATCTATTGTCTGTCTCACATCCGGACCTCCTTCGTCAATCGTGGCTGTACTTGTTCTATTTTATACAGGATTGTACCTATTGTAAACCGAGTTCAGTATGCTTTACCGACGGACACAGTACCGACAGCCATAATCCCAACAGCCATTGGCCTACAGTCAAAATACAGACACGGTCAAAATACCAACATTCCTTATGTCGACATGCTCAAAATGCCGACATAGTCAGAATACCGACATTTGAAATGCAGACAATTCAAAATACTGCCGTAAGTTTTTCTGTTTTTTTCTGTGTCAGTGTCGACATAGGTCAACATGGACACCATCATTTAAGTGTACCGCGTCCCCTCCCATGACTCGCTGCGCTCACCACGCTTCGGGCACGGTGCTTCGCTGCGCTTGGTGCACTATTATATTCTCCCTCCAGGTCCACTGTGATGGTAAAGTATAAACAAGTCTGTTTTTTTGGCAAAAGTTTCTTAAGAACGCATGTCGGCAATTCAAATGTCGGTTTTTTTGACTATGTCATATATTGTGACTGTCGGTTAATGACTGATGGGATTATGACCCGTCAGTATTATGTCAGACAGTAAATCAACTGCTACCCATTTGTAATACTGGCTGGCGATGCAAAATTTTGTGGCATCTTACAAAAATAAACGACGACGACGACGTCAATAAGAAAAGACAGGTGAAGAATTAAAGTATATAAATGAATTGTATTTGCAAATTGCGAGCATCACATTAAGCAGTCTCATAAAATCTAGTGAAATCAGAAATGGTAAATGAACGGTCCAGTCTATCACATCAGTGTCAGTACAGAGGATTTCACCCTTATGATACAGTCTAAAAACGTCCATTAGGAGATAGGGAGGTTGTCTCAGTCTCTGATCCTTCCAGCACCACGGACAGCTCTCCATCCGAACAATCCATCAACCCAGAGACACTCCTGAGACCCATTTCTCCAGAACTTGAGAACGCTGCATGAATTTCAGCCGCCAAGTAGCTTGGTCAGCTCTCAGTGAAGGTCTGTGTGACCTCCTGTGTTTAATTACCCAACTTTTATAGCTGCTTCCTCTCACCTATAATATACCTCCTGCTGTCTCCTGGCTTCCCTTACTGCAGCAATATTACCTTGGTCTAAGTTCTTGGCATTGCATCCCGTTACTTCTGTGCTTCTGTAAATAATACAAGCTGGAGCTCAAAACTACACGTAAAGTGTAGATTATTACTGAAGGTCTCTGGGACCTAACAAATCCAGAATGTTATTAATAATAATAATAATAATAAAAATAATAATAATAATTACTTTCATTTATAAGGCACCACAAAGTGTACACAGCCCCATACAGAGTAAATCTAGTCTACAGTAACATGGTATCAGACCATAAATACCATACACATTTAGACCCCAGATATGAGGGGCCGTTCAAGTCAAAATTACAGCTTTCTGGATATAACGTATAGCTAATTTTTGCTTTATGGATATGATGTATGACGAGATGGATATGCCGTATGCTGAGATGGATATGATGTATGCTGAGATGGATATGACATATGCCTAGATGGATATGATGTGTGTTGAGATGGATATGATGTATGCTGAGATGGATATGACGTGTACTGAGATGGATATGACATATGCCTAGATGGATATGATGTGTGCTGAGATGGATATGACGTATGCCGAGATGGATATGACATATGCCAAGATGGATATGACATATGCTGAGATGGATATGACATATGCCGAGATGGATATGACATGTGCTGAAATGGATATGATGTATGCTGAGATGGATATGACGTATGCCAAGATGGATATGACGTATGCCAAGATGGATATGACGTATGCTGAGATGGATATGACATATGCTGAGATGGATATGACATATGGTGAGATGGATATGACATATGGTGAGATGGATATGACATATGGTGAGATGGATATGACATATGGTGAGATGGATATGCTGTATGGTGAGATGGATATGACCTGTGCTGAAATGGCTATGGATTATGCTGAAATGGATATGACATATGGTGAGATGGATATGACATATGCTGAGATGGATATGACATATGGTGAGATGGATATGCTGTATGGTGAGATGGATATGACATATGCTGAGATGGATATGACATATGGTGAGATGGATATGACATATGGTGAGATGGATATGACATATGGTGAGATGGATATGACATATGCTGAGATGGCTATGGATTATGCTGAGATGGATATAACATATGGTGAGATGGATATGACATATGGTGAGATGGATATGACATATGGTGAGATGGATATGACATATGCTGAGATGGATATGACATATGGTGAGATGGATATGACATATGGTGAGATGGATATGACATATGGTGAGATGGCTATGGATTATGCTGAGATGGATATGACATATGGTGAGATGGGGATATGACATATGGTGAGATGGATATGACATATGGTGAGATGGATATGACATATGGTGAGATGGATATGACATATGGTGAGATGGATATGACATATGGTGAGATGGCTATGGATTATGCTGAGATGGATATGACATATGGTGAGATGGCTATGGATTATGCTGAGATGGATATGACATATGCTGAGATGGATATGACATATGGTGAGATGGCTATGGATTATGCTGAGATGGATATAACATATGGTGAGATGGATATAACATATGGTGAGATGGATATGACATATGGTGAGATGGCTATGGATTATGCTGAGATGGATATGGATTATGCTGAGATGGATATGACATATGGTGAGATGGGGATATGACATACACTGAGATGGCTATGGACTATGGTGAGATGTGGGGATATGACATACACTGAGAAAAGCACATGATGCAGCCAGCCAATCACAGCTCTCCTATATAAGCAGTGGTGCTGGCTGGGAGGAGGATCAGTATAATGTGGAAGAGCTGAGAAGTGGAGCTCTCCCCAGGTGCCATTGTCAGCAGCAGAGCAGTGATACTGAGGCACATTGCAGAGCAGCTCATCTCCTGCCTCAGGCTGCCTGTCCCCTTTCTAGGTACTGTACTACTGGGATGGGTGCAGGAGGGAATATCTGGTCACAAACACTGCCTGGGGGGAGAAGGTTGTGAGTCAGTGCTCAGCTCACACAGGCAGGGAGTGTGTTACTTTCACTTTCTGTGACAGTAAAAAGATGAAGATTCAGACCCCATTGAGCTACAAGACCCTGACCCAGTGCAGCAGCCTCACAGGATAAAGCAAGGTTAGATAGGGGAAGGTGGCTAATGACACTGCTATAGGGGGAGACCTATGGAAAGTGGGGGCACAGGTGGATATGACACTGCTATAGGGGGAGACCTATGGAAAGTGGGGGCACAGGGGGATATGACACTGTTATTGGGCTGTGGGAGCTGATTACACTGCTATTATGGGGGAGGGCAGAGACACATGGAAAGTGATATTGGGAAAGGGGGAGATACATGGGGAGTGGGGGCCCTGGGGGCTAATAGCACTGGTATGGGGAGGAGGGGGCATACACATGTGCACGGGGGGTGCCTTGTGCGCACAGGCACATCCTAATGTCAGGCACCCCCCTCATGCCTGGTCAGATACTGCGCAGAAAGTTGAACCACCCCGCGCCAGCACTATCTGACCAATTCCGCATAATACACAGTCAGACTGGGGGTCATTCCGAGTTGATCGCAGCCAGCAACTTTTAGTCCACGCCTATGGGGGAGTGTATTTTAGCTTAGCAGGAATGCGATCACTTTTGTAGCCCTGCTAAGCTAACATTTTATAAAGCAGAACATGACTAGCCCTGGACATACTTACCCTGTGCGACGATATCAGCGATGCTGGAGCCGGCTATGACGTCAGACATCCGCTCTCCGTTCTCCTGGACACGCCTGCGTTTTCTTCTCCACTCCCCGAAAACGGCAGGCAACGGTCTGGTGATGCCCAGGAACGCCTTCTCTCTGTCAATCTTCTTGCGGTCGTCTCTGCGACCGCTTTCTTCGTACTCCGCTACGTAACCCGGCGACCCCTGTCACCAGCAACGCTGCGCGTGCACAGTGCGGCTGCCGCACATGCACATCCTGGACCCGTTCGCACCGCAGCAACAAACCGCTGCGTGCGAACGAGTCGGAATGACCCTCATTGTGCAGGTGCCGTCTCAGCCCGGCTCCCATTCTGACACCCACACTGTGAGTGATTCCTAACCTACCACCAGAGGTGGATATAGACCTCATGGGGCCCTAAGCAGGATACCAATTTGGGCCCCCCTCCCTCAAACAATCCATAGCATATTTTCGTTCCTGATACAGTATATGACTCTTAAAATATTTGTTGTTTTTCCTCCTTGTATGCTATGGGTGGTATTCATGTGACCGGCGATCAGGAGACCGATGGTTACATGACCACCCTTCACTATCCCGATGGTCGGCATGCCGACCAACAGGGACTATTTCCACTTGTGGGTGTACTCACCCCCCGCCGGGATCCCTGCGTCGGTATGATGACCGCCGGTCAGCCATACCACACCTGTATTCTATGACAGTATATTACTTTCCCCCTTCACTGATTGCACCACATCCACTTACTGACTGCATTTCATAATAGCCATTATTACCCTCTTCAGTCAGTGTAACTGTATTGATTATATATCAGTGACCCCACTGATTGTAGCAGGCAGGTCCCAATCACCTATACACATAGGGGGTTATTCAGGTTGGATTGCAGATTCTGCTAAAAAGCAGAATCTGCAATCCTTTCTATCACATGCTGGGGGCCGACCAGCGCAGGGCAAGACCTCCCAGCATGCTAGCTGGCAGACAGCGATCGCAAAGGTTGTGCATCATCAGATCGACAGTGTCTAGGTCGACAATGTTTAGGTCGACCACTATAGGTCGACAGTCACTAGGTCGACAGGGTTTGAAGGTTGACAGGGTTTCTAGGTCAACATGTACTAGGTCGACAGGTCAAAAGGTTGACATGAGTTTTTTCTTGTTTTCTCTTACGTCCTAGACGATGCTGGGGACTCCAAAAGGACCATGGGGTATAGACGGGATCCGCAGGAGCTTGGGGACACTGAAAAAACTTAAGACTGAGTGTGAACTGGCTCCTCCCTCAATGCCCCTCCTCCAGACCTCAGTTAGACTTTGTGCCCAGGACTGACTGGACACTCACAGGGGAGCTCTCCTGAGTTTCTCTGGAAAAGACTTTATGTTAGGTTTGTTATTTTCAGGGAGACCTGCTGGCTACAGGCTCCCTGCATCGTGGGACTGAGGGGAGAGAAGTCAGACCCACTTCTTCTTAGTTAAGGGCTCTGCTTCTTTGGATACTGGACACCATTAGCTCCAGAGGGTTCGATCACTTGGTGCGCCTAGCTGCTTGTTCCCAGAGCCGCGCCGTCACCCCCCTCACAGAAGCCAGAAGACAGAAGCCGGGTGAGTATTAGAAGAACAGAAGACTTCAGTGACGGCAGAAAACTTCAGTAACGAGGTACAGCGCAGCGGTAGCACTGCGCTCCATGCTCCCACACATGTCACCAACGGCACTTGCAGGGTTCAGGGCGCTAGGGGGGAGTGCCCTGGGCAGCAGTTACTGGGGTTGGTGGTTGGCAAAAAACGTGATATACGGTGCCCGGGCACAGTATAGAGTACCCCTACCCCCGCCAGTGTACATAAATTAGAATTTTAGCGGGCTACAGCGTGCCGGGAAGGGGCTGGGCTTGGCCGCACATTGCTCACCAGCACCATTTTCTCCTATATCTACAGTGCTGCAGAGACGCCGGCCCTGACCTCCAAGCTCCCGCAAGTAAAAGGGAGGAAAACCAGGGGGAGGGGGGGGGGGGAGGCACATGAAATTTGGTGCTTTCATCTATGTTTAATCAGCGCTGATCAAATATACAATTACTTTAGTGTATGGGCGCTGGGATGTGAGCTGGCATATTCCCTCTGTGTTTCGTGTTTCTCCCTAAGGGCTTCTCTGTGGGTCTGTCCCCATGCTTGTGGCCTGTGTAAGTGTGTCGGCACTCGGTGTCGACATGTCTGAGCCTGGGTGTTATGGGGGGTGCAGAAAAGGATTTAGGTATGTCTCTGTCGGCACAGCCTACTATCTAAGAGACTGTATAAATCTGATTCTCAGACACAAACATGGAGACAGTCCGTGAAGGACGCTTTGTCTCAGGTACAGAGAGTCTCAGGGTCTCAAAAGCTTGCTTTTACCCAGATGGCAGATACAGGTACCGACACGGACTCTGACTCCGATGTCGATATTACTGAGGCTTCTTTGCATCCAAGGGTGGTCAAGAGTATTCAGTACATGATTATAGCCATTAAAGATGTTTTACATATTTCTGAGGAACCTGCCGTTCCTGACACAAGAGTTGGTTTATTTGAGGGGAAAAGACCTGAGGGAAAATCCCCCCCCTCTCATGAAATGAAGGCGCTTTGTGAAAAGGCTTGGGAGACCCCTGAAAAATGGTGGCAGATTCCTAAGAGAATTTTGATGGCATATCCTTTCCCCTCTGACGATAGGGAAAATTGGGAGTCATCAAAGAGGGTTGCAATTACCTAAAGGATAAAAAAATTGGGCAGACTAGATGGGCCAAGTGGTTCTTATCTGCCGTCAAATTCTGTTTCTATGTGGACAAGGCTCTCTCGCGATTGTCCAAGAAGGTGGCGCTGCTGTCTCCTGACACGGCTGCTCTCAAGGATCTGGCGGATCGCAAGCTGGAGACGACATTGAAATCCATTTTTGTCAATACTGGTGCATTGCTCAGACCTGCTGTGGCGTCGGTATGGGTGAGTAGTGCTATTGCTAAGTGGGCTGAAAATTTGGCTTCTGATGTGGATGCTCTTGATAAAGATAATATTCTTTTGACTCTTGGTTATATCAAGGACGCTGCAGATTACCTAAATGATGCCAATGCCATGGCGATTTCAGCCAGGAGGGCGCTGTGGGTTCATCAATGGAATGCTGATGCAGACTCCAAGAAGAATATGGAAGCTCTCCCTTTTAAAGGTAGTGTCTTGTTCGGAGACGGCCTGGCTGACCTGGTGTCGACCGCTACTGCGGGTAAGTCATCTTTTCTTCCCTATGTTCCCACACAACAGAAAAAGGCACCCCATCAGCAGCCTAATAAATACAAAAGAGGAAAGGGCTCCTCCTTCCTCGCTTCAAAGCGTAGAGGTAGGGGAAGGAAGTCGCCTGCAGTGTCAGGCACCCAGGACCAAAAGTCCTCCCCCGCCTCTACCAAGTCCACCGTATGACGCTGGGGCGCCCCTAGGGGAGTTCCTACCGGTGGGGGGGGCCGTCTCCGATTCTTCAGTCAGGTCTGGGTTCGTTCCGCTCTGGATCCTTGGGTCTTAAGCATAGTGTCCCAAGGGTTCAGACTGGAGTTTCAGGAGATACCCCCCAACTGGTTTTTCGTGTCGGCCTTGCCAGCTTCTCTTCCCGAAAGAGAGGGGGTAAGGGTGGCGATACAAAAGTTGTGTCAACATAGGGTCGTGGTGCCGGTTTCCCCGTCAGAACGGGGGAAAGGGTTCTATTCAAGCCACTTTGTAGTGCCGAAGCCAGATGGATCGGTCAGACCGATTCTGAACCTAAAATCCCTCAATCCATACTTGAAAACTTTCAAGTTCAAGATGGAGTCGCTTCGAGTGGTGATCTTCAGCCTCGAAGGGGGGGGGGATTTTATGGCGTCAGTCGACATAAAGGATGCTTTCTCTGGCTAGGTCCACAGGATAACATTGGGATATTGTCGAGCGACAGCGAAAATGGCACCAACACGGTCATGAGCTTTCCAGCCTCCCAGGATGCATTGGGGCCTCCACTCTATAGTCCCGCCACTGACTGAGTCAGATCAGTTTTTTGCTTGGTGCGGCAGGAAGCCGCATGGTCGCAGGGCTGCTGTGAAAGCAGTCTAAAGCTTTTATTATTTTATTTTTAGACTCACTATATTTTTAGAGCGACTTATCTTAACAGCGTCTTAAACGCATATTAGAAAGAGTCGATCCAACAACTCCCCACCGGGTCGCAACAGCGCTTACCTTCGCGGTACAGTGCTGTCTCGACGGGCGTTTGTGTCGGATGTTCTAGCAGGTCCAGCAGACGTAACCAGGCTGTGGCCGGAGCATGGGGAGACAGTGAGTATATGGACTTCCTCTTATTAGAGGGGTCAGGACACAGCTACGCTGATTTGGTGGAGACTACAAACAGCGTGTTGATGCGCCGAACATCTCGAGTGTGACAGCGCTACGGTCCGGGGGATCATAGGTGCCAGGACTAGGTAGAGGCCGCGATCCTGGGAGTTTAAGTCAACAGGGGGATTCAGACGCTCTCCTGGCCATCCCTCCTCCCAGTTCATGGCCAGTTCCCGCGGGTCTCTCGTTTCATGAACTAAATGACCTCACTTCTGGCTCAGACGCTACCACGAGGGTACTCTGTAGCAGCTTAGACGCTGTGGTTGTGTACACTGGATATAAACCCGCCCAGACAGAGTCGCAGGCCTTTAGCATCTGCATGCACGTGGAGTCACTCAGCGTCCGTGTCCGTTGGTGAGCGTCCGTGTCCGTTATCAGTTACCAAGAGCGGCAGTGTACACCACTAGCGTCTGAATCCACTCAGCGTCTTACGAGCGTCTATGCTTGAATATGGAAGTGTGGTGAGTCTCCCTGTATCCCGCTCTCTGAAGGCATGGTATACAGTACTAAAAATTCCTTCTACTTCTTAAAGTTTGCATTGTTAATTTTTAGTACCTATTGCATATGAGACCTGTATATTACTGTGTTTTCTGCATATTATGTTGAAAAAAGAACCAGGTTAAACAGAAGTACAATGTTCCTACTTATGTATAAGTTATTATGGAGATTGTATTCTCATATGACAATGTCTAATGCTTTAACATGTGACTGACTGCTAGTATGTGTGCTGACTTTTCTGTGTAATGTCAGTCCTGTACTGACCCTCAAATCAGGTGCACTGTGGTCAGATTGATCTCCCCTCTATATATTGACATATAGGGTGTTTTTTCAGTCACAAAGTGTGTAGTCGATAACAGGTTAATACCATGTCTATGAGCGGCAAAAGTGATGAAGAGAATTTACCTAGTACTCCTATCATGCTTATCTTCTAAGTCAGGGGTAATTGATATGAATCAATTGGTCACTTATGAGGGTTTGTGTGCAAACTGTTTCGCTTTTCAGCGAAGTAAAAAAACAGGTGTTAGTTCAGCCTCCAGTGGAGCCACCATGGAATATGTTCGCAAAGACTCTGTCTTCAATAGCGGACAAGTTAAATACAGTAGCACCCCCTCAAGGGTTAGGTTACACTATGAACCCATACATGCAGCTCTCTTCCTATGGTTTGGTTCCTGTAGCCTCTACAAGCAACCAAGGTGTAGGTAAGACTAAGACAGATACGTCTGTATGGCATACTACACAAGATGATACATCGGATGATGATGCGGATACAATAGATTCAACTCCGTATGATGATCAGTCGCAGAGCTTTAGTTCAGATGATGTAGCTGAACTTATTAATGCAGTGAAGGCTGTGCTTTCTCTGGAAGAACCAGCCAAAACCGCGTTAAAAGCAAAAGCACCTGTATTCAAACGAACAAAATCAGTGAAAGCTGAATTTCCAGCATCAGATGAGTTGACAGAAAAGATGGATGAGTCTTGGGTAGCGCCCAGTAAAAAGTATAAGATTCCTAAGAGATGGGATTCTTATTATCCATTTCCTGCTGGGGATTGTTCGAAGAGAGAAGTTCCTCCGAAAGTAGATGCGCATGTTCTGCGACTCGTGCATAAATCTGCTTTACCACTGTCATCTACCTCTTTGAATGATGTCACAGACAGAAGGGTAGAGAGCCTATTGAAAAATATTTTTTCTCTTGTAGGAGCAGTGGTAAGACCTGCTATGGCTTCGGCCTGGGTAGCAAAGGCAATGGGCGAATGGATAGAGGAACTAAAGAACGACATACCCTCTCCTACTAGGGAGCAAGAGGATCGTTTTTGCCATTTAAGACAATCTGCCCAGTATTTCGAAGAAGCAGCAATCGATGTAGGCACTGTTGCTTCTAAAGCTTCAGCCCTGGCAGTAGTCGCTCGCAGAGCAGTCTGGCTACGGACCTGGAAGGCAGATGCGGAATCCAAGAAGGAATTGGAAGCATTGCCTTTTGAGGGTAATATATTATGTGGAAAACCTTTATCGGATATCCTAGAATCAGAGGCTGAATCAAAAAAGGTCAGATTTCCGGCTGCTTATAACCCTAAGTCCAAGGGTTTAAAATTTCGCTCTTTTCGTTGGCAAAGTAAAGCGAAAGCTAGAGAGGAGCCTAAGCAACCCCAGTTTAAATCTAGGGGTAGGAAGCAGTGGGCTAGCAAGAAGCCAGCTTCCAAACCTGAACAGAAACCCTCAGCCCGAAGAGACGGGCCTCCGCCTGGAGGATTCCAGGGTTGGGGGCCGACTCCTGCAATTTGCACATCAACAACAGATGCCTGGGTGCAGAAGGTAGTATCTCAGGGGTATGGGTTCCCATTCAGGAGGCAGCCTCCTGAAAGATTTTTTTGCACCAGCCCGTCTCGTATAGAGTTGAAGGCCAATGCCCTGCAAGAAGCAGTCCAAAAATTACTGCAGTCAGGTGTGATTGTCCCACTACCTCCATCACAAAAGGGACAGGGGTATTACTCCAATCTATTTCTAATCCAGAAACCAAATGGGTCACATCGACCAATTCTAAATCTAAAAATGTTGAACAACTACATATGGATCCCGAAGTTCCACATGGAGACGTTACGCTCCATAATGTTGGCTATGGAACCGGGAGATTACATGGTATCTCTGGATGTACAGGATGCTTACCTACATGTACCTATAGCACTATCACATCAGTGTTACCTCAGGTTTGCCATCCTCAAGGAACATTTTCAGTTCCAAGCTCTGCCCTTCGGGCTAGCTACAGCACCCAGGGTGTTTACCAAGATCATGGTGGTTATGGCAGCTTGTCTGCGCAAACAAGGGATAAGAATATTCCCATACCTGGACGACCTGTTAATCTTAGCACAGCCGCAAGATTTACTGTTGAGCCATCTCCAACAGACGATAGTTTGTTTACAGAGACACGGGTGGCTCATAAATTGGGAGAAGTTGTCCCTGAATCCGTCACAGCGGGTGGTTCATTTGGGAGCCATATTGGATTCAGACCTACAGAGAGTTCTCTTGCCAGAGAAAAAGATAATCAAGGTGCAGGTCATGGCTCATAAGGGTTATGTTATATAACATAACCTTACATAAGGGTTATGTTATAGTTGCATCAGGGTTGAGCTGATGCTCTATTGTTGTTCATACTGTTAACTGGGTAAGTTTATTACGTTATACGGTGTGATTGGTGTGACTGGTATGAGTCTTACCCTGGATTCCAAAATCCTTTCCTTGTACTGTCAGCTCTTCCGGGCAGTTTCCTTAACTGAGGTCTGGAGGAGGGACATAGAGGGAGGAGCCAGTGCACACCAGTACCTAAATTCTTTCTTAGAGTGCCCTGTCTCCTGTGGAGCCTGTCTATTCCCCATGGTCCTTACGGAGTCCCCAGCATCCACTACGGACTACGAGAAATAGATTTACCGGTAAGTAAAATCTTATTTTTGACTATACTATGTACTAGATTGTACACAATGTGCAGGCTAGTCAATCTTAAAAATAGTCTTTCATTTCTTGCAATACCGAACCCATGGGGCCGCGCATCGGTATTGCAAGCTGTGTGCACACGGTGTGATTTGCGCTAACTTTCCTTACAATTTTGACTATATAATCCAAATCGTAAGGTTACATCGCACCGTGTGTAAGCACATTAAGTTTGCAAGCAGGGCCATCCTATCTCTGACTGCATGTTCTTAGGTTTGGACCACACATAGCAGCCAAGCGGGTCCCGCTGAACATGACCCGCTTAGCCGGGAGTGTGGCTCTGTGTTCACACGGATCCTGTTCTGCGGGATTCCGCAGAACATGATCCAGCCAGTGACACACACAGGATTTTAATGGAGACACAGTGCGGCTGAAATTTGTGTTCACATTGAAATCCTGCTGCCCTGTCATCTGACCCGACCGCAGCATGCTGCAGTCAGATCCGGTGGCGGCAGGACTGCCGCACATGTAGGCGCCCATGTGCAGTCTCCTTGCGGCCAAGCAGGTTCCCATTGGCTGCTATGTGTGGCCCCACCCTTAGCCATTTTGTTTCAATTCTGTTTCCATTTGTAAAGGGCATCGTATTTTACTGTGTTATATAATAAACTTAAGAATTAAATAAACAGATAATTAAACTGCATTCTTTTTTATTCATTGAACTTTATATTTTTATTAAAATGTATGTATTAAACCAGAGATTGTTTAACTATAATAATTTAGGTGTGCGTGCTTGGTGGGGAGCCCAGTTATTTGGAATGTGAGAGACATATGGACATTTTTAGAGGTGAATTATCAATAGCAGATTCGGGTTTTGTCCTGCAGCCTGTTTTCAGCACAACCAGTATGGGTCATTGGGTCAACACAACTTAGGTCGACAGTCATTAGGTAGACATCAGTTTTTTTTTTCTTTTTTTGGTGTCATTTTCTTTGTAAAGTGATGGGGAACCCCAATTAGTGCACCGTGTCCCCTCGCATGGCGAGCAAGCTTCGGGCAAGGTTCCTCGCTCCGCTACTGCTGTGCTCGGCGCAGGTTACTATTCCCATTCGTAGTCCACGTGGATCGTAAGGTATGAAAAAGTCCAGAAATTTTAAAAAAGTTAAAAACTTATGTCGACCTTTTGACCTGTCGACCTAGTACATGACAACCTAATGACCATGTCAATCTAGTGACCCTGTCGACCTAATGCATGTTGACCAATAGTGGTCGACCTCAGTGGTGTTGACCTAATGACCGTACCCTTAACATGGTAATGACTGTGAATATGACACATCTCCAGCCTCTAGGGGGTGAGCATATTTCCTTATCTGGACAACAACAGAATCAGCACTCCTTAGTTATAAAATATTTTGATTCAGTTTTTCATGACGCACCTTAGGGCTAATGTAGACCTGATCGCTGCTGTGCATTTTTGCACAGCAGGCGATCAGGACTGAACTGCGCATGTGCCTCAGTGTGCATGCCAGAGATGCAATCGGCATCTCAGCCCAGCGATCACCTCTGCCTGATTGACAGGCAGCGGCGTTCGCTGGGCGGCGGCGTTAGCCTGCCGTTTTGGGGGCGCAGTCCAGGCAACGCATGCATGCCCAGAACATGTGGGAGGCGGGCCGTGGCGGCTGCGTGACGTCACATGCAGCCGCTGTGACCTGGGACATGGTGAAAATTCACCTACCAGCGCAGCAATGTGGTGGGGGTAGGGCTAGACATGCGGGGTGGACTAGCCCTGTGCTAGGAGTCCCCCCGCATGTCAGGGTGGCTGATCGTAGCCGTGCAAAATTTTGCATGGCTACAATAAGGTCTGAATTAGCTCCCTGGTTCTCAGCAACCAATGCTGGACTGTTTACTTCAAGATATGGGTATATTTACTAAAGTGTGTATTTTAGAAATTGAGATGTTGCCCATAGCAACCACTCATATTCCAGTTTTTATCTTCTAGAAGCAGCTAGATAAATGTTAAGTAGAATCTGATTGGTTGATATGGGCAACATCTGCACTTCTAAAAAACTCATACTTTAGTAAATATACCCTTAGCCACCATGTATTTGTTTATTATTAACTAAATATGATCTCAATGTGTGCATGGAACCCACCCAGGGCATATTACAGTACATCTATTCCAGACATTCTCACACTCAGGTGCACTGTGTATTCACAACTGTCACAATTTTAAAATCCATAGGTGATTTGAACAACTATAACTGTGAGAGCTCCAAGTCAAAGAACCTGCGATCTATTCCCTGATAATGGTCAAGGGTGCCACTGAGACATCTTCATGTGCTAAGGGATGCCAAGACATGCTTTAGTTATAGCATTATGGAAATTAATTTCTCACATGGTTATATATTATCTTGTTATAAACAAATTGAAGCACCCTGTACACATGCATTACTGCTTTTAAAAAATATGTATACTCATTTTTTTTTTTTTATTGCAACACAATCATTAACATCACAAACAGCAGAATTGAGATGTATGACATGCTGTGAGAGAAATTGTAATGATCAAAATACTATATTAAAATTGTATATGAATAATGGGGGTCTTTCCGAGTTGATCGCTCGTTATTTTTTTTACGCAACAGAGCGATTAGTTGCTAATGCGCATGCGCAATGTCCGCAGTGCGTCTGCACCAAGTAAATGTTCTAATAAGTTAGGTATTTTACTCACGGCATTACTAGGATTTTTCATTGTTCTGGTGATCGTAATGTGACTGACAGGAAGTGGGTGTTTCTGGGCGGAAACTGGACGTTTTATGGGTGTGTGTGTGAAAAAACGCTGCAGTTTCTGGGAAAAACGCGGGAGTGGCTGGAGAAACGGGAGGGTGTCTGTGCGAACGCTGGGTGTGTTTGAGACGTCAAACCAGGAATGAAACTGACTGAACTGATCGCAGTGTAGGAGTAAGTCTGAGCTACTCAGAAACTGCTAAGAAATTTCTACTCGCAATTTTGCAAATCTTTCGTTCGCAATTCTGCTAAGCTAAGATTCACTCCCAGGGGGCGGTGGCCTAGCGTGTGCAATGCTGCTAAAAGCAGCTAGTGAGCGAACAACTCGGAATGAGGGCCCATGTAAAGAGAAGAGTCATTTTAAAGGATGCAAGTTGAAAATCCACATAGATTCTTTGTGTAATATACATTGATAATGTTTCAAACAATGCTTTACGGCCACAAATACAATTTTTACACTTTTTAATTCCAAATCACAACAAGAGTGCGAAACACGTTATTAAAACACTGACATTCCAGTGGTTTGTCTTATTTTCTCCAAGAAATTGTTTTGGATTACAACATACTAAAAAACATGAGATCATATACAGGCCAAAATTTATCAAGCCTTGGAGAGTGCTAAATTGCAGTGAAATAAGAACCAACCAATCAGCTTCTGTCATTTTTCAAACACAGCCTGTAACACCACCAGTTAGGAGGTGGTTGGTACTTTATCACTGTGCAATTTATCAATCTCCAAGGCTTGATAAATCTAGCACTTGGTATTATTATCAGCTCTGCTATGCACTCAAAATTAAAATTGTTGGTTTCGCCGATGAGCTGCTGCAGCCAATGATCTGTGAGAGGATCATCAATGCTGGGAAGTTACTCACAACAGGATTGGCACACAATTTCCCCAGACTAATCATACATGAACAGCCAAGTCTTGACTCTGTTGGTTAGGAAAATGTGCCAGACCATGACAAATAGCTGCACTGATACTTATGAAAGTGATGGGCAGCTGTTGTGGAAAAGTGCGGAAAGAAAACTGCAGTTTAAAGGGTGTTCTGTATAGTGCGGTCCGAGGCTCAAATAATTAGCAGTCTTGCTTGCTGATAAGTGGTAAAGTTGAGAGTGATATCTAGTACTGGCAAATCCACTTGCATCTGTCATATAACAGGCTGTTTCTAAACAATGGGGTAGAGGTATGATGCAGTGAAAAGAAGGGAGAAGTGAGCCAGTGGAGAAGTTGACCATGGCAACCAATCAGCACTGACGTAACATTTATCATTTGGGCACCTTCTCCACTGGCTCACTTCTCCACTCTTTTCCCTGCTTCATACTTCTACCCAGATGTCAGTTATGAGTGGCATGTCTAGAATTAGTGTTAGCCTCTGGATATTTTTATAGTTCAGCAAGACATTCAATGGATGGCTGTGGGTCAAACCCAATTGGAGGAATCTGATTTGCACCTGCTACAAATTACAGAATATCTTGGTGTTGGGTGCTGCATTCTTTTTCTGAAACTGATAAACCAAACATTAAAACATTAAAAAGTACTGTCAATTAGATTTTTAATGATGTCATTTCTGTATATATAATCTATCTTTATACTGAAAAAGAAATTTAAAGACAAATAAATATAAAATATATAGGAATGCGGTCAGTGCCAGCATCCTGGATTTCAGCGCCAGAATCCCAACGCTGCTCAGAAGACTGGCATAGGAATTACAATATTGCTTTCAATGCCAATGCAGGAGTCCCAAATTACATCATCTCTATTGTAAGTATGCCAGGGTGGTCAATGGTTAAGCCGAGGGGGAGGGGGAAGGGGGGTTAGGTTTTGACACTAGGGGAAGGCTAATACCCCTTTTCCACCTAAGTACCGTGTCCGATCCGGGATGTTTAACACGGCTACAACCCGTGTCGGCCACCCCGTTTCCACTACACTTCGACACGGGTTACTCCCGTGTCTGATCTGTTTCCACCTAACCCGGGTAAGCTCTGTAAAAGCCTATTGCTGTCATTACAAATGGACTTTTTACTGTCTCATCAAGAGGATGTCATCAAAAGGACCAAAAGGGAGGGGTGGGGTGTTTTGTTTGCAAGCTGCCTCAATGCCTGCATGTGCCCAGCGTAGTGTTGTAGCTGCTGCAATAGATGTGCATCCGGGTTTGTTTGCTGCTGCGGTGCCTGCATGTGCCCAGCGTGTCTCCCAGGGATGACATCATCTTCCAGTGCCCCAGAAGCACCAGTCAGCGTCTCAGAGCGTTACTCGGGTCTGAAAACACGTGTAATGACCGTTTACACTGCACCGTTATCCGTGTCATTACCGTGTTCTACCCAGGTAAATAGCCGGGTAGGATTCCCGGGTCACTCAACCCGTGTTGACCCGTTTCCACCTACTAAAAACCCGTGTCGATGAGCGCCCCCGTGCAAAAACACGGGTAAAAACAGCTAGTGGAAAAGGGGTATAAGTGTTAGGTTAAGAGAGATAGAGGGGATCGAGAAAAAGTTGGGGTCAAGGAAAGAGAGGTAGAGACAGAGGTGGTCATTCCGAGTTGATCGCTAGCTGCCGCTCGCAGCGCAGTGATCAGGCAAAAAAGCGGCACTTCTGCGTATGGTGCGCACTGCGCACGTGCAACGTACATTCACAAAAGCCGATGCAGTTTCACACAAGGTCTAGCGATGCTTTTCAGTCGCTCTGTTGACCACTGAGTGATTGACAGGAATGGGGCGTTTCTGGGAGGTAACTGACCGTTTTCAGGGAGTGTGCTACAAAACGCAGGCGTGTGAGATACAAACACAGGCGTGCCTGGGGAAATGGGGGAGTGGCTGGCCGAACGCAGGGCGTGTTTGTGACGTCAAAACAGGAACTAAATAGTCTGAAGTGATCGCAAGGTAGGAGTAGGTCTGCAGCTACTCAGAAACTGCTTGAAAAGATTTTGGAGCAGTTTTGCGAACCTTTCGGTCGCACTTCTGCTAAGATAAGATACACTCCCAGAGGGCGGCGGCCTAGCGTGTGCACAGCTGCTAAAAGCAGCTAGCGAGCGAACAACTCGGAATGACCACCAGAGTATCAAGGAAAGGGAAACAGTGTAAGGGAAAGAGAGAGATTGGGCGAGAGTGTCATGGACAGAGAGACATTGAGGCCCCTTTATCAGTCAATATTTACGGCTATGTACCCGAAAACACCCATTTTCTTTGGCTAGCACACAATAGTATCCACTGAATGTGAGAAGGAGGGATCATAGTACATATCTCCAATACCAGCTGTGATCCCTACATTACCGCTGGCAGCCACATCTCCCTTAGGTTTCTATAGAAACCTATAGGGGATGCGATGCTGCCTTATAAATCAATATTGGGCCTGATGCACTATGTATTGACATTGGGCCTGGCTGGACTACACTTTGGGGCATGTAGTTCTAACAGGGTTCCCTGGAAACCCTCCGCTGGAAATGGACCCGGTGCATGGCGATCACAGTGACCACACATGCGCAGAGGCCCGGACTCCGCTTTCAGCACTTTGCAGGGATGGGCTCCTTTCTGAGCCCCTGTTCCTGTGGGTGCCGGGTGATACATTCACCTGATAGGATCATATATTGCAATGTGATCCTCACCACTTATAATGCGCCCAGATAACATTGAATATGTGACCCTTGATAAATGGGGCTCATTATCAGGGAAAGAGAGAATAATAATTGAATAGCGCACAAAGTGTCTAATTTACCATCTACACGCTGGAAATTTTATTTGATAAAAGTTATCATTTAACCCCCGTAGGTATTACAAAGAAACTATGGACATGCAGTCGGGTAAAGAGCCTTTCCTGTCATACTAACGTATATGCCAGAGTTTTGACTGTATAAAGTATATAAAAAATACAAAGAATATATTATAAACTAGGTGATTCATCGCGCCCTACGGGCGATCTTCACACCGTCGGTTGGGGCTACGCCCCGTTAACCCCTGCACGCCTTTGAACATACACAAGCCAGTAGATAGGTGGTCAAGAGGTGCTGCGGGTGGGGAAGGGAAGGGTGTGGTAGGTCCGCGAATGGGGGAAGGCAGAGCCGGATTAAGACCATGGGGGGCCCGGGGTGCTTTAGACAGTGGGGTTCCTATTGAAGAGAGGGGTGGGGGGTGCACCTATTAACGGGGCCTAATGCCCACCATGCGCCCTCGGGCCGGGAGGGCCCGACTATAAATGTCCACGGGGCGAGAGGGCCCGACTACATACCCACAGGCCAGGAGGGGCTGACTGTACCTACGGGCCTAGTGCCCGATCCCTGACGGTCTAGGGAGGAAAGGGGGGGTGAGTGAGAAACCAGCTCACTGAGGCCTCACCTGGTCCGGGTCATCTTCCATCAGGAGCACGGCGTCTTCCGGCCTTTTCAGCGGGCACCAGAGCTCTTCTCCCTCCGTCCGGCTGTTCACCGCTCTTCAGCGCGGCCTCCCTCTTCGGCTCTCGCTCGGTGTCTTCTGCACTCTTCCGCGCGGTCGTCTTCTTCGGCTCCCGTCCGGCATCTGAAGTCAGATGGCGTGGGCGGGGCCAATGACCCGGCGAGACAATCTGATTGGCCGGCGCCCCGCGAGCCATGATTTACTGGCGGATGGCGCCGGAAAAGAACTCCCGCCGCCAGCGCTTCAGATTGGCTGGCAAAACGGCGCCAAGTTTGAAGCGCCGCTGCTCGTCGCCACTTCCAGTCTCGTGCAAGGAAACACCTGGTCCCTGCACCGGAGCTCTGATGTGCCCTGGAACACAGGTCACATCTCTACAGCACTACAGATCGGATCGGAAGAGAGATCCGATCTGTGGTGTGGCAGGGGGCCCTTTTGGACCCCCCCCTTAATCAGGCTCTAGGGAAGGTGTGGGTGGGGGCCGGAGGTGCTGTGGTTGGAGGAGTGGCGGCTGCGGGGGTCCGGATGCGCTGCGGCAGGGGAGGGGTGTGATGCGGATGTGGGTGATACGGATGGGGGAGGGGGTGGGAATGCTGTGGGTGTTGGAGGGACGTGTGTGGGGGGTGGATGTGGTGGATGCTGTGGGTGGGAGGGGGGGCGTATGTGGTGGATGCTGTGGGTGTCACGGGTGGGAGCCGGCCGGGTGGGATGGAGCATGGGGGGGGGAGGTGGGTATGGTGGGGGGAGGTGCAGGGGCGCTGCAGGTGGGGGAGGGGTGTGGGTGCTACGGGTGGGGGAGGGGTGTGTGCCGCGGGTGGGGGACGGATGTCGTGGATGCTGCGGGTGGGGGAGGGGCTGGTGGGGTGTGGGTGTAGCGAGGAGGAGAGGTGGGTATGGGGGGAGGTGCTGTGGGTGGGGGAGGGGGGGGGTGCTACGGTTGGGAAGGAGGGGGGAGTACCGCGGGTGGGGGGCGGATGTGGATGGTGTGGGTTTGGCGGGTGGGGTGGAGGGTGCGTGGGTGTAGGGGGGGGAGATGGGTGTAGGGGGGGGGTGCCGCGGGTGGGGGAGAGAGGGTGGGTTTTTTGGGTTGTGGGTGCTACGGGAGGGGGATGGATGTGGTGGGTGCCACGGGTGGGGGAGGGGTAGGGGGAGTTCTGCGGATGAGGGGGGGTGCTACAGGAGGGGGCGGGAGTGCTGCGGGTGGTGGAGGGGCGTGTGCCGCGGATGTGGTGGATGCTGTGGGTGCCGCGGGTGGGGGAGGGGTGGGGGGTGCATCAGGTGGGGGTGGGGACGGGAGTGCAGTGGTTGGGTGAGGGGTGTGTGCCGCGGGTGGGGTGGATGCTGTGGTTACCGCGGGTGGGAGGGTGCGGGGTGCCGCGGGTGGGAGGGTGCGGGGTGCCGCGGGCCATGTGGTGCAGGTGGGAGGGGGGCGTGAGCCGTGTTTCGCGGGTGGGGGGCTGATGTGTTGGATGCTGTGGGTGGAAGGAGGGGCGTGCGCCGCGGGTGTCGCGGATGTGGTGGATGCTATGGGTGCCACAGGTGGGGGAGGGGGGGTTCTGCGGGTGGGGGAGGGGCGGGGGAGTGCTACAGGAGGGAACGGGAGTGCTGCGGGTGTTGGAGGGGAGTGTGGGGTGGAGGGTGCGGGGGGAGAAGTGGTATTGGGGTGGTGCCGCGGGTGGGGGAGGAGTGGGGGGTGCAGCAGGTGGGGGAGGGGACGGGAGTGCAGTGGTTGGGTGAGGGGTGTGTGCCGCGGGTGGAAGGAGGTCCGTGCGGCGCGGGTGGGATGCGGTGTGTGCCGCGGGTGAAAGGAGAGCCGTGCGCCACGGGTGGGGTGAATGCTGTGGGAGGGGGGGCCTCCGGACTGTGCAGTGACGGCGAGTCCGGCTTACAGTCCCCGCTCCCCGGCTGCAGGATCACCAGGGTACGTACAGGGAGTGTACGGGGAGGAGAGAGACAGGGCACTGGGCGGAGATGGGCGGACCGAGGGAGGGGACTGTTCCTGCCCTGCATGCAGCCACTGTGACTCCGCCCAGCGTTACAGGCACAGAGTCACAGACTAAGGCAAATATATAGATGTGCCCCCAGTAGTAGTACCGTCCTTATACATAATGCCCCCCCCAGTAGTAGTAGCATCCTTACATGTAATGCCCTCCCAGTAGTAGTAGCACCGTCCTTATACATAATGCCCCCCAGAAGTAATAGAGTCCTTATACATAATGCCCCCCAGATGTAATAGAGTCCTTATACATAATGCCCCCCCCAGTAGTAGCGTCCTTATATGTAATGCCCCCCAGTATTAGTAGCCTGCTTATACGTAATGCCCCCTATAGTAGTAGCGTCCTTATACGTAATGTCCCCCTATAGTAGTAGCGTCCTTAGACGTAATGCCCCCCCTATAGTAGTAGCGTCCTTAGACGTAATGCCCCCCCTATAGTAGTAGCGTCCTTATACGTAATGCCCCCCCATAGTAGTAGCGTCCTTATACGTAATGTCCCCCTATAGTAGTAGCGTCCTTAGACGTAATGCCCCCCCTATAGTAGTAACGTCCTTAGACGTAATGCCCCCCCTATAGTAGTAGCGTCCTTAGACGTAATGCCCCCCCTATAGTAGTAGCGTCCTTATACGTAATGCGCCCCCTATAGTAGTAGCGTCCTTATACGTAATGCCCCCCCTATAGTAGTAGCGTCCTTATACGTAATGCCCCCCCTATATTAGTAGCGTCCTTATACGTAATGCCCCCCCCTATAGTAGTAGCGTCCTTATACGTAATGCCCCCCCTATAGTAGTAGCGTCCTTATACGTAATGCTCCCCCTATAGTAGTAGCTTCCTTATACGTAATGCCCCCCCTATAGTAGTAGCATCCTTATACGTAATGCCCCCCTATAGTAGTAGCGTCCTTATACGTAATGCCCCCCCCTATAGTAGTAGCGTCCTTATACGTAATGCCCCCCCTATAGTAGTAGCTTCCTTATACGTAATGCCCCCCCTATAGTAGTAGCATCCTTATACGTAATGCCCCCCTATAGTAGTAGCGTCTTTATACGTAATGCCCCCCTATAGTAGTAGCGTCCTTATACGTAATGCCCCCCAGTATTAGTAGCGTCCTTATACGTAATGCCCCCCCATAGTAGTAGTGTCCTTATATGTAATGCCCCCCCTATAGTAGTAGCGTCCTTATACGTAATGCCACCCCTATAGTAGTAGCGTCCTTATACGTAATGCCCCCCCTATATTAGTAGCGTCCTTGCATGTAATGGCCCCCCCAGCAGTGGCGTCCAATAAAGTGCGCACATACAGACATATCTCACACACACACAATTCACACATATATACAAACACACACACACCACCATATATATACACTCACACACACACACACACACACACACACACACACACACACACACACACACACACCCCACTATATACACACACACACACACACACACACACCCCACTATATATACACATACACCCCCACCCCCACTATATACACACACACACACACACATTTCTCTCTCACCCTCCACTTACCAAGTCTGGCTGGCCGTCACTGCAATGCTGATTCCACCACTGTTCAGCTGTCTGGTCCCGTGTAGCTCCGCCCCTCTATTCCGTGTAGCTCCTCCCCCTCGTGGCACCGTAGCTCCGCTGTCACAGGTGATTGGGGGGGGGGGGGGGGGGGACAGGCACAGCAGCCGGCAGCCTCACCTCCTGTACTGTAAGGTAGGGTCTTGCACCTGACTGCTGCTGGCACTGGGTATGGGGTAGCTCCCTGCAGCAGATGCAGTTGACTCCGCCCAGCTCTGTGACTCCGCCCAGCGTTACGGGCACAGAGTCACAGACTAAGGCAAATATATAGGAGATATCTTCTTTGTATTATTTTAATCATTTTGATAGTCACAACTCTGGAGTAAAAAGTCTATGGCAGATAGGGTTACCACCTCATCCCTTTAATTCTGGATCATACTGTATTAATTACACAGGTTCTGTAGCTGGCTGACTTCAAGACTATTTCACCTGGTTTTAATCAGCCACAGAACCTGTGTAATTAATATGTGTCCAGAATTAAAGGGATGAGGTGGTAAGCCTAATAGCAAAGCCTACCTTTTCCACACATCTCTGATCAAAACTCAGCAAAATTCCAGTATGCTGCACCTGTGTATAATGCACGCACGAACGCTTTGGCTCACACATTGGCCCTCCTTCCGAGTTGTTCGCACGCAAGCTGCTTTTAGCAGCATTGCACACGCTAAGCCGCCGCCCTCTGGGAGTGTATCTTAGCATAGCAAAATTGCGAACGAAAGATTCGCAAAATTGCGAGTAGAAATTTCTTAGCAGTTTCTGAGTAGCTCGAGATTTACTCTGTCACTGCGATCAGTTCAGTCAGTTTCGTTCCTGGTTTGATGTCACAAACACACCCAGCGTTCACCAAGACACTCCCCCGTTTCTCCAGCCACTCCCGCATTTTTCCCAGAAACGGTAGCGTTTTTACACACACCCATAAAATGGCCAGTTTCCGCCCAGAAACACCCACTTCCTGTCAATCACATTACGATCACCGGAACGAAGAAAAATCCTCGTAATGCCGTGAGTAAAATTCCTAACTGCATAGCAAATTTACTTGGCGCAGTCGCACTGCGGACATTGCGCATGCGCATTAGCGACTAATCGCTCCGTTGCGGAAAAAAATAACGAGCTAACAACTCGGAATGACCCCCCTTGTGCGTAAATCTGTCTTCACGTTTCTGAAGAAACATATAATTTGATGGCAGATAAGAACCATGTAGGTCATCACAAACACATCCCTCCTTCCTGCAATCAGTGTATGTACCTGCGCAACCCCCCGCCTCTGGAATTATATTTCAGCATACACCCCTTCCCCATGGTCAGTGTATGTCACCTTACACTTACCCTCCCACCTGGCATTGTATGTCAACACAAACACCTTCCCTCCCACCTTCCATCTCTCACACCTGCACCTCACTCCCACCTTCCATCTCTCACACCTGCACCTCACTCCCACCTTCCATCTCTCACACCTGCACCTCACTCCCACCTTCCATCTCTCACACCTGCACCTCACTCCCACCTTCCATCTCTCGCACCTGCACCTCACTCCCACCTTCCATCTCCCGCACCTGCACCTCACTCCCACCTTCCATCTCCCGCACTTGCACCTCACTCCCACTTTCCATCTCTCACACCTGCACCTCACTCCCACCTTCCATCTCTCACACCTGCACCTCACTCCCACCTTCCATCTCTCACACCTGCACCTCACTCCCACCTTCCATCTCTCACACCTGCACCTCACTCCCACCTTCCATCTCTCACACCTGCACCTCACTCCCACCTTCCATCTCTCACACCTGCACCTCACTCCCACCTTCCATCTCTCCCACCTGCACCTCGCTCCCACCTTCCATCTCTCCCACCTGCACCTCGCTCCCACCTTCCATCTCTCACACCTGCACCTCACTCCCACCTTCCATCTCCCGCACCTGCACCTCACTCCCACCTTCCATCTCCCGCACCTGCACCTCACTCCCACCTTCCATCTCTCACACCTGCACCTCACTCCCACCTTCCATCTCTCGCACCTGCACCTCACTCCCACCTCCCATCTCTCGCACCTGCACCTCACTCCCACCTTCCATCTCTCGCACCTGCACCTCACTCCCACCTTCCATCTCTCACACCTGCACCTCACTCCCACCTTCCATCTCTCACACCTGCACCTCACTCCCACCTTCCATCTCTCACACCTGCACCTCACTCCCACCTTCCATCTCTCACACCTGCACCTCACTCCCACCTTCCATCTCTCACACCTGCACCTCACTCCCACCTTCCATCTCTCATGCACCTTGCTCCCACTTTCCATCTCTCACACCTGTACCTCGCTCCCTCAGACAGATCACTTCCCCCTAGTACAGTGGGTCCCCCCCTTCCCCTCAGACACATCATTATCTCCCCTTACCATAAAAGAGCCCCCTCCCCACAGACAGATCATCATCTCTCCCACCTGATACAGAAAATTCTCCATTCCCCTCAGACAGATCTCCCCCTATCAGCCAGTGCAGCGCACACACACAGAACCTTCTCCTGGTGGGTGTAGTATGCTTGACCGGCGGTCAGCATACCGACGCCGGGATACCGGCAGCAGAATCCTGACAGAGTGGGGTGAGTGCAGCAAGCCCCTTGTGTGCTCACTGCGGTTGCTAAGGGTTTTATTCCCACTCTATGGGTGTCGTGGACACCCACGAGTGGGATAAGTCCCTGTTGGTAGGCATGCCGACTGTCGGGATTGTGAGGGGACAGGATGTAGGGGGGAGGTTATGTGACCGCCGGTCACATGAATACCTCCTTTCCTGGTATATGGGGGTAAGCTCCATTGGTTCTGGTGGGCAGCGGCAGGCAGAGAAGGATTTTACACAAGGCAACCAAGGCAGCTGCTTAGGGCCCTGTGGTTCCCAGGGGGGCATGCTGATAAGGCTGTATGGAAGGCATTTCTGGTGGACTGCAACCACTGCAGAAATTGTCAGAGCATTGGGCTGGCTGAATACTCCAGGCTGCCAGTGATGGGTGCCAGATCCAATGCATGCCTGTGTCTCCAGTACTGCAGTATTGTGCGTGTGACCCATCACAACACACGTGTTTATGACGTCAGACGAGGAGAGAGGAGGCGCAGAGAAAAACATGAGCTCTTCCAGTGTATAACATCTGCCTACTTCAAATTCCAACCAGGCGGGATGGGGTGGGGGAGGGGGTTAGGCTGTACAGTGTATAACATCCGCCTGCTACAGTCAGGGTGGGGAAGGGGGGGGGGTACACTGTCTGATTATATATCAATATGCTATTATACTCTATTATAAGTACTATGGTGGATATTCAGGTAGGATCGTAGTTTGGAGAAAATCGCAAGCAGTCACAGTGCGATCACAGTTTGAGTGATAGCGGTGGGTGGGAAGGGGCTGGCGTTTCGCTGTTGTGGGAGAGCGGTCTGTCCAACGCAGATGTGGCTGGACCCTTTTCGGGGGAGCTGCGTGATGTCACATGCAGCCAGTCTGATTAAGAAAATGGCGGCTGACCTCCTGCATACGCAGCCTACCTGCGGATGCCAGGTGTCCTCATTCATTATTGCTTCAGCGATGTGATCACAATTATTTTGCAATGGGATCTGGTCTGAAGGTCGACAATGTTTAGGTCAACCACTATAGGTCGACAGGTCAAAAGGTCGACTTGGGTTTTTCAAATATTTTTTTTTTTACTTTTTCAAACTTAAGAATCCACGTGGACTATGATTGGGAATAGTAACCTGTGATGAGCGCAGCGGTAGCAGAGCGAGGCACCTTGCCCGAAGATGCGAGGGGACACAGTACACTAATTGGGGTTCCCAGTCACTGTACTGAGAAAACGACACCAAAAAAACATGAAAAACTCATGTCGACCTTTTGACCTGTTGACCTAGTACATTTCGACCTAGAAACCCTGTCAACCTTCAAACCCTGTCGACCTAGTGACTGTCGACCTATAGTGGTCGACCTAAACATTGTCGACCTGGACATTGTCGATCTGATGATGCACAGCCTTTGCGATCGCTGTCTGCCAGCTAGCATGCTGGGAGGTCTTGCCCTGCGCTGGTCGGCCCCCAGCATGTGATAGAAAGGATTGCAGATTCTGCATTTTAGCAGATTCTGCAATCCAACCTGAATAACCCCCTATGTGTATAGGTGATTGGGACCTGCCTGCTACAATCAGTGGGGTCACTGATATATAATCAATACAGTCACACTGACTGAAGAGGGTAATAATGGCTATTATGAAATGCAGTCAGTAAGTGGATGTGGTGCAATCAGTGAAGGGGGAAAGTAATATACTGTCATAGAATACAGGTGTGGTATGGCTGACCGGCGGTCATCATACCGACGCAGGGATCCCGGCGGGGGGGGGGGGGTGAGTACAGCAAGCCCCTTGTGGGCTCGCCACGCGCTGTGCTCGCCACGCTGCAGGCTCAGTGGTGATCTGCGGTCGCCATGAGTCTTATTCCCACTCTATGGGTGTCGTGGACACCCACAAGTGGAAATAGTCCCTGTTGGTCGGCATGCCGACCATCGGGATAGTGAAGGGTGGTCATGTAACCATCGGTCTCCTGATCGCCGGTCACATGAATACCACCCATAGAATACAAGGAGGAAAAACAACAAATATTTTAAGAGTCATATACTGTATCAGGAATGAAAATATGCTATGGATTATTTGAGGGAGGGGGGCCCAAATTGGTATCCTGCTTAGGGCCCCATGAGGTCTATATCCACCTCTGGTGGTAGGTTAGGAATCACTCACAGTGTGGGTGTCAGAATGGGAGCCGGGCTGAGACGGCACCTGCACAATGAGGGTCATTCCGACTCGTTCGCACGCAGCGGTTTGTTGCTGCGGTGCGAACGGGTCCAGGATGTGCATGTGCGGCAGCCGCACTGTGCACGCGCAGCGTTGCTGGTGACAGGGGTCGCCGAGTTACGTAGCGGAGTACGAAGAAAGCGGTCGCAGAGACGACCGCAAGAAGATTGACAGAGAGAAGGCGTTCCTGGGCATCACCAGACCGTTGCCTGCCGTTTTCGGGGAGTGGAGAAGAAAACGCAGGCGTGTCCAGGAGAACGGAGAGCGGATGTCTGACGTCATAGCCGGCTCCAGCATCGCTGATATCGTCGCACAGGGTAAGTATGTCCAGGGCTAGTCATGTTCTGCTTTATAAAATGTTAGCTTAGCAGGGCTACAAAAGTGATCGCATTCCTGCTAAGCTAAAATACACTCCCCCATAGGCGTGGACTAAAAGTTGCTGGCTGCGATCAACTCGGAATGACCCCCAGTCTGACTGTGTATTATGCGGAATTGGTCAGATAGTGCTGGCGCGGGGTGGTTCAACTTTCTGCGCAGTATCTGACCAGGCATGAGGGGGGTGCCTGACATTAGGATGTGCCTGTGCGCACAAGGCACCCCCCGTGCACATGTGTATGCCCCCTCCTCCCCATACCAGTGCTATTAGCCCCCAGGGCCCCCACTCCCCATGTATCTCCCCCTTTCCCAATATCACTTTCCATGTGTCTCTGCCCTCCCCCATAATAGCAGTGTAATCAGCTCCCACAGCCCAATAACAGTGTCATATCCCCCTGTGCCCCCACTTTCCATAGGTCTCCCCCTATAGCAGTGTCATTAGCCACCTTCCCCTATCTAACCTTGCTTTATCCTGTGAGGCTGCTGCACTGGGTCAGGGTCTTGTAGCTCAATGGGGTCTGAATCTTCATCTTTTTACTGTCACAGAAAGTGAAAGTAACACACTCCCTGCCTGTGTGAGCTGAGCACTGACTCACAACCTTCTCCCCCCAGGCAGTGTTTGTGACCAGATATTCCCTCCTGCACCCATCCCAGTAGTACAGTACCTAGAAAGGGGACAGGCAGCCTGAGGCAGGAGATGAGCTGCTCTGCAATGTGCCTCAGTATCACTGCTCTGCTGCTGACAATGGCACCTGGGGAGAGCTCCACTTCTCAGCTCTTCCACATTATACTGATCCTCCTCCCAGCCAGCACCACTGCTTATATAGGAGAGCTGTGATTGGCTGGCTGCATCATGTGCTTTTCTCAGTGTATGTCATATCCCCACATCTCACCATAGTCCATAGCCATCTCAGTGTATGTCATATCCCCATCTCACCATATGTCATATCCATCTCAGCACAATCCATAGCCATCTCACCATATGTTATATCCATCTCACCATATGTCATATCCATCTCACCATATGTTATATCCATCTCAGCATAATCCATAGCCATCTCAGCATATGTCATATCCATCTCAGCATATGTCATATCCATCTCACCATATGTCATATCCATCTCACCATATGTTATATCCATCTCAGCATAATCCATAGCCATCTCAGCATATGTCATATCCATCTCACCATATGTCATATCCATCTCACCATATGTCATATCCATCTCAGCATATGTCATATCCATCTCAGCATATGTCATATCCATCTCACCATATGTCATATCCATCTCACCATATGTCATATCCATCTCAGCATATGTCATATCCATCTCACCATATGTCATATCCATCTCACCATATGTCATATCCATCTCAGCATATGTCATATCCATCTCACTATATGTCATATCCATCTCACCATATGTCATATCCATCTCACCATATGTCATATCCATCTCACCATATGTCATATCCATCTCAGCATATGTCATATCCATCTCACCATATGTCATATCCATCTCACCATATGTTATATCCATCTCAGCATAATCCATAGCCATCTCAGCATATGTCATATCCATCTCACCATATGTCATATCCATCTCACCATATGTCATATCCATCTCAGCATATGTCATATCCATCTCAGCATATGTCATATCCATCTCACCATATGTCATATCCATCTCACCATATGTCATATCCATCTCAGCATATGTCATATCCATCTCACCATATGTCATATCCATCTCACCATATGTTATATCCATCTCAGCATAATCCATAGCCATCTCACCATATGTCATATCCATTTCAGCCATCTCACCATATGTCATATCCATCTCACCATATGTCATATCCATCTCACCATAATCCATAGCCATCTCACCATATGTCATATCCATCTCACCATATGTCATATCCATCTCACCATACATCATATCCATCTCACCATATGTCATATCCATCTCAGCATAATCCATAGCCATCTCACCATATGTCATATCCATTTCAGCATAATCCATAGCCATCTCACCATATGTCATATCCATCTCACCATATGTCATATCCATCTCAGCATATGTCATATCCATCTCACCATATGTCATATCCATCTCACCATATGTCATATCCATCTCACCATAATCCATAGCCATCTCACCATATGTCATATCCATCTCACCATATGTCATATCCATCTCACCATATGTCATATCCATCTCACCATATGTTATATCCATCTCACCATATGTCATATCCATCTCACCATATGTCATATCCATCTCACCATATGTCATATCCATCTCAGCATATGTCATATCCATCTCACTATATGTCATATTCATCTCAGCATATGTCATATCCATCTCAGCATATGTCATATCCATCTCAGCATAATCCATAGCCATCTCACCATATGTCATATCCATCTCACCATATGTCATATCCATCTCACCATATGTCATATCCATCTCACCATATGTCATATCCATCTCAGCATATGTCATATCCATCTCACCATACATCATATCCATCTCACCATATGTTATATCCATCTCATCATATGTCATATCCATCTCACCATATGTCATATCCATCTCACCATATGTTATATCCATCTCATCATATGTCATATCCATCTCACCATATGTCATATCCATCTCAACATATGTCATATCCATCTCACCATATGTCATATCCATCTCACCATATGTCATATCCATCTCAGCATATGTCATATCCATCTCACTATATGTCATATTCATCTCACCATATGTCATATCCATCTCGGCATACGTCATATCCATCTCAGCATAGTCCATATCCATCTCACTATAATTCATAGCCATCTCAGCATAGTCCATATCCATCTCACCATAATTCATAACCATTTCAGCATAGTCCATATACATCTCAGCATAGTCCATATCCGTCTCAGCATATGTCATATCCATCTCGGCTAACGTCATATCCATCTCGGCTAACGTCATATCCATCTCGGCATATGTCATATCCATCTCAGCATAGTCCATATCCATCTTGTCATATGTCATACCCATCTCAGCATATGTCATATCCCATATCCATCTCAGCATACGTCATATCCATCTCAGCATACGTCATATCCATCTTGGCATACGTCATATCCATCTCGGCATATGTCATATCCATCTCAGCATACATCATATCCATTTCAGCACATGTCATATCCATCTCGGCATATGTCATATCCATCTCAGTACACGTCATATCCATCTCAGCATACATCATATCCATCTCAACACACATCATATCCATCTAGGCATATGTCATATCCATCTCAGTACACGTCATATCCATCTCAGCATACATCATATCTATCTCGTCATACATCATATCCATAAAGCAAAAATTAGCTATACGTTATATCCAGAAAGCTGTAATTTTGACTTGAACGGGCCCCTCATAGAGTACCAAATATTAATACCACATCTTATGCTGGGCAGGGGAACTTGCTGAATATAGCAGCCACGTAAGGTGGTGTGTTGCGGGTGGGAATCTATTCAGTACTCTCGGTGATCCTGTACCCAACATACGGGCGGCAGATGTAGTCACTGACAGGGAGAAGGAGAGAAGGCATTAGAGCACTGGTGGCCTGGATATTGCTAGGAAGAAACAGGCTGTAGGGCCCTGCCTGTAAGATGTTACATACTAAGAGGAATGGGTAAACAGATGGAGGGAGAACAGGGAAGGATATATGGTAACATGATAATAAATTATGTATCTATTATAAACTTTGTGTCACCGGGGTTGAACCTTCAATGGGGCATTTACCTTCTCCTACCCCCCACTACTGAGGCTGCAGCTGCGGCATGTTAGTGCAGTACAGAGGAATGGGGGTCAGGAGACTTAGGGGGACATTTACTAAGCAGTGATAAGAGCGGAGAAGTGAGCCAGTGGAGAAGTTGCCCATGGCAACCAATCAGCACTGAAGTAACATCTGTAATTTGCATACTATAAAATTAAACAGAGCTGCTGATTGGTTGCCATGGGCAACTTCTCCATAGGCTGACATTGCAGAATAAATTTATCGGGCTTCACATTAAAATGCTCCTTTTCTGTCATTTTAAATATACCGCCACTTTGTAGCCCGCCCAACACAAGACAAACCTGAGTCATTGTTATTGTAAATATCGAACGCATTGGCGGGAACTTAGGGTGCAGACTATTTACTCTACAAACAAAACAGAATATTATACTACTGCGGGATAGACTTGGGGAACAGCTGATGGAGTTTAGAAGAAAAAGGAAGCGTTAAAAAATACCATCCAATCAGCATTGTATCATTGTAATAGCAAGTGGTGCAGCAAAGTTGCTAATTAACAGTAGGTGCACTTGAGTCCAGTGCTTAGAACACAGTAGATATGTGTTGCATACCAATCCAATAGAAAAAAAAATGTTTCCTGATGATATATAGGACTCCCTGAAGAGCACTGGTGAAGACAGAAATCAATGAATTCAGTAAATGTTATAGGTGGATGCGTACACGCCAATAAATAAAGGTAACGTTAACAATTCAAACCCCACTTAAGCAACCAATAAGATATCCAGAACATGCAAATTCCCACTTGATATTCCGTTGGGTTGGGATCGATATGCCGGCAATCAGGATGCCAGTGGTTAGAATACCGTCGGCGGCAATCCAATGATGTGAATCACGACAAGGGGAAGGTAAGTATACTTACCTCCCCCAACGGCCCCCTAACACTAACCCTCCCTTCCAGCAGCCTAAACCTAATACTCCCTCCCCAACTCCACCCTCGCAGCTTAACCCTAACCCTCCCCGGGGGGTGGTGCCTAATTCTAACCACCCTTCCTCCCCGCAGACTAAACCTAACTCCCCCCCCCCCCCCCCCTTCCCCGGCAGCTTACCTCTCAGACGTTCCAGTCAGGATTCCGGCGCCTAGCTTGTGACCCTAGTCAGGAAGCCGGTTTCGGTGTTGGGATTCTGACGTCGGTATTTTGACTGTCGGGATCCCGACGTAACAGCGATGGGACATTTTGAAAAACTGCTGTTAAAAATATCAACCAACAAAATGTTAGTTGTATTACTAGACTGTACTAGTAAAAATTAAAAAGGACTTTGACTATCCAGCTGCTGCAGCCGGAATAATGTCAGACTTTTTTCTGTGCACTCATTTTTATACTGTAAGTATCCCATGAAGGTTAGCATGGCAGGACACTGACTGCCGGGAGTGCGGTCCCTTAGGAGGGTGAAATGCGTTGGTTTTGTAAAGATGAAAGACGCCTTCTGCGACGCATTGCATGGGCTCATTACAATCAAATCCATAGTGCCGGTATGAATCACTCACGAGGGTCATTTAACGTACACATTTTAATATAACAAGTCCGGGGTGTAGTGTTTTGTGGACAGCCGCTATATTAAACTGCCAAGTCTCAGCTGGGGAAGATCTAATCTGTCATGAATTGAAATGCAGAAAAAATGCTGAAGACTCACAAAACCCAATCCAATACCAGGACGGTAATAAACGCACTGACAGGATGGCAATCACTTACAGGCGGGGAGTCACTGATGTCTTCTGCGAGGATGTAGCTTTATGTACAGATTACAGTACAAGAACAATATGGTATCTTATACTGCCGGGTGACTTGTGTTCCGGGCACTGCGGCACAGAGAAGCCTGGTGAGGACTGGAAATTATTTTTTCATGTGCTTTTCCACCTTCAGGCGACTTTAATGAATTCTCTCAGGTAAACCCACCTGTGAGTTTTACAAATCACTCTTCTTTATCCTTCTGGTTTTACTCTGTGCTTTTCCACCTTCAGGCGACTTTAATAAATTCTCTCAGCACAAAACAGGCTTACACACTCAGGGCGGGACGTATTAAAATACATCGCCGCCCCTCGCCATCTACCGCGGCGATGTTGATCGCATATGTACTAACATATGCGATCAACATCGCAATGCGGTGACGGAGGCCCCCCGCGATACCTGTGAGGTGGTGTGCGGGGGGTCTCCGTCACCTCCCAGGGGTCTCCACACTGCCCACACGCTGCGAAGCAGCAGCAGGCTGCCCCCGACGCCGCCTCCTCCCCCCTGCACCCTGGATGCGTTGCTAGGGGGAGGAGGAGATTACCTTCTGGGACCAGGGCAGCCTGGAGGAAGGTATGCTGGGGGGGAGGGGTCTGTGGCGGGTTGCGGTGGCCGGCGATAAGAAGCCCATAGGCTTCTATAGGGTATTGCCATTACAGAGATGGCGATACCCTGGCCGGCGAAAAAACAGCGGTGGGGTCTTAGTACATTTGAAAATGCGGTAAAACCCCCGAAAACTAGGGTTTTACCGCATTTTTTCCCTTAGTACATCCCACCCTCAATATTATACTGCAAAGAATATAATAAAACAGTAATTCCATGGGGGAACCCTACACAATACCTTATACCCAGGACACTCTCCTGAACAAGGAATAGTCACCCTTCCCGTGTGGAGCTTGCACACTGCTGCATTGCCTAACCTTGACCAGACCTATTGGTCACTCTTCGAGAAGTGCTGGCTGATGTCCTGTTGCAGGGTCTGGATTATAATTCTGCAGTCAGCGTATAGACTGTAATTTACACCAGTCTGGCTAGGATTGTATATGGCTTCAAATCGGAGTGAGTCTCTATTGAACGACTAATGATTTAGCATTACCAGCTCAGATGTAGATAAGTTTGCAGTCTGGTATGAAAGTCCAAGCATGGCACAGTCGATGGTTCCAGATATATGTTGACATCATTCCTGCAGCCTGTTGAGTCCCAGGTGAGGCTGTGGTGAATTTACCAGATAGTCGAAGCTGGATGCCAGGAAAGTGCTTCAGCTTGTAAAGTCGAATGGAAGGGTAAAGGGTCGTGAAAAGAATTGAGAAATAGCGGCAATAAGGTGGCAGCTGACGCGTTTCACTGATTACAACAGCTTTATCATAGGCAATTGCAGGTCCGGATTATATTCCTGCGTAATCTGCAGTACACCAGTTTGGCTCTGGAACCAGAAGACAAAACAGCATGTTGTCTTGGTTGCCCACTTAACATCAGAGAAGCCGTCACTCTCCCCTTTGCAGAAGGCCAAACTCCCCTGATTACTACCTTTCTATCTACTTTCTCTTATCGTCCATATTGCTCTACAGACCCTCTGACTAGGGGCTGGCTACAGTGTGCGGGATTGGGATTGGATAACTGATATTTTGGTGACGGAGTTTGCCTTGTGCTAAGGGTGCAGTTTTGTTCCTGGAGCTAATCCTGGCTATTTTATTGTGATTTAAACCCCCTGCAGATCCATTCCATACTACATATCCCCCTGTAGTAGTGCACTACTACCCTCCTCTGGCATCATCTAGGTGCACCAGAGCAAACCAAGGGGCACATTTACTAAGCAGTGATAAGAGAGGAGAAGTGAGCCAGTGGAGACATTTCCCCATCAACCAATCAGCAGCTCTGTATCATTTTATAGTATGCAAATTATAGATGTTACTTCAGTGCTGATTGGTTGCCATGGGCAACTTCTCCACTGGCTCACTTCTCTGCTCTTATCACTGCTTAGTAAATGTACCCCCAAGTCCTTTAGTGCTGTGCATTCAGTGCACTAGACTAGCCACAGGGCAAGTGCAATTCAACTAACGCACTGCAACCACCCAAAATCTCAATCTACAACCTATGTATCTGAGGTGGGGGTGGAGGTGTATTTGCAGTAAAGATGAAAAAATCTGAAATAGTCTTTGGTGGCAACATCAAAGAACGTTCTTAACAGTTTTTCAACAAAATGTACTATCGGGGACTACCATCAGTTGTAACGGGGGGAGGGGGGGCCGACCTGTCTGAGGGCCTCACACCATCATCTAGAGGTCAGTAACTTGGTGGAGGAGGATCATGGATGAACTTAGGCTGCTTGGTTTGCTTCCATGAAAACTACACAGATTAACCTTCCTTCCACTCAAAGTGGGAGTCCTAACACACCCCTGCCCCTCCTTTATAAAGGAGTCCTGTTTTTTTCATGCCCTCTCTAATAGTTGTCCCTCCTTGGTGGCTGTCCATACCCCCTACTGGTGGCTGGCCACATCCCTCTCCTGGCTGGCCACACCCCTTGGGTTTGGGCACCCCCACCACTGCATTTCCTGTTGGGCCTTCCAGGCCCCTGCCTGACACTAATATGTAATTTAACCTATGATTGAAGATTCCATAAATGTAACTTAATTCAAATACGCAGTGAAACGAGGCTTTCTCTGCAAGCTAATCTATACCAGGGTGTTTTATTGTCCAGTTATATCAAATTAAGTGAAAATATTCCCTTCTTATAAATAAGGTATACTTTACTTTTCATATTTATAACGTGAATACAGCAGACTCCTTCCTGAAATACAGACGCAGCCACGGAGAGCCAGTTATGGAGATGCTATGGGAGGCTAGGTGGAATTGATTGCCTTAGAAATAATTCAGCATTTATGCATTTACTGCGCATAATACATTACCCCACTCCTTGCAGTGTATTGTACCCTTGTCAGCACTTTATAGAAAATAAGTGATTATTAGGAAGAGGCGGAAAGCCAGGAAACAAAAATAATACGGCACAAGGAAAAAGTGATTTTCTCTCTGCCGCCTGTAAACTAATGCAGCAGAAAAAGAAATTATTGGAGGTAAAAAATCTTAGCCCTTAATGGAAAGCAATCAGGAGAGAGAGAGGGAGGGTTAGAGATTAGAGGACAGGAAACGTAACAGACTGCTAAGGGCTCAGTGAGACATGGTATATAATAAGACCAACTAAAAATAAGAATGTTAACTCTTAGACGTAGAAGACGCACTCAAGCACATGCCGCGCAGTCTAGATGAAGGGGGCAGATGGATCAAACCTTCTATAGCGGACACGTAGAGACTAGTGGTTCTCAAACTCTGTTCTCTGGACCCCAAACACAGCGTCGGACAGGGCCATGAAGGGCCACCGGGGGGAAATCAGTGGCAGGGCCCATGATTAAGGGGCGGGACCAGCCACCGTAGATGCTTGGCCAACTAAGAGGACATAGCCTACAGACGTGGATATTACAGTGCATGGTCGGTTCATCCGTGTTCCAGCTTTGCCAGGTAACTGACCCTGTGAAAGAGTAAGGGGTCTATTCATGAAGCAGTGAAAAGTGTGGAGAAGTGAGCCAGTGGAGAAGGTGCCCATGGCAACCAATCAGAATTGAAGTAACATTTATAATTTGCATACTATACAATTGTAAGGAGCAGCTGATTGGTTGCCATGGACAACTTCTCCACAGGCTCACTTCTCCACACTTTTCACTGCTTCATGAATCGACCCCTAACAATGTATATTACAAGAGCACTGTCTGAAACCTGACATCAGAAGAGGAGCTGGGGCCCTTAGGAAGTGGGGCACCCCGGGTGTTTCCCCTTTACCCCTATGGCCAGTCCGACACTGCCCAAACAGGTCATGTTTTCCAGGTCACCTAGCAGGTGCACAGGTGTACAGTATCACCAACTGTCACGTTTTAAAGATTCACAGGTGACCTGGAAAAATGTGTGGGGTTCTGAGGACCGAGTTCGAGAACCACTGATCTAGATGAATGTTAGCTAGAAGCTGGTTGTTGCTAGAGACAACATTTCCATTTGTCCTCTTTAGAAGGTGTGATACATACCATAGACAGGGGCAGATGTACTAAACTGTGGAGAGAGATAAAGTGGTGAGAGATAAAGTATCAACCAATCAGCTCCTGTCATTTTTCAAGCACAGCCTGTAACGCGGCAGTTAGGAGCTGAGACATGCATACAGTATATGAATTAATACTTTCACTTTATATCGCATTGGGTTGATGCAATATATAGCTGTGTTAAGTAGTAATTCATGCATACTTCCATTTCTGGCGAAGCAGTGTGAAAATCAGGGCTCTGGCAATCCTGTCTTCAATTGCGGTCCTCTCTGAGATAGGAGAAGAAGGAAAGCAGGTCCTGTTCTATGGATGGCCATCAGAGCTTTGAATGGGAGGGGTGGGGTGGGGTGATGGGGGGGGGGAGGGTGCAGAGCAAGCTGAGGGCAATGGGGATTGACCGATGAGCAGTGATGCACAGCAGGAAACTGGGATTGACCGATGAGAAGTGATGCACAGCAAGACACCGGGATTGACCGATGAGCAGAGCAGGACACCGGGATTGACCGATGAGCAGTGATGCGCTCGGTCCAGGGTCCTTGTCACTCCCTCCAGCTGGTCACCTTCGACTCTGACGCTGTCCTCACAGGCTCCGTCCGATGTCCCTTCAGGCGCTGTTCTCTGGTACGGGTCTGGCAGCTGGCTGCTCCACGGGGCTTGCTCGGGGTCCTGGCGCTGAGGAGTTATCCTTGCCTCCAGTCAGCCTGGGGTAATCCGCGGCCTCTCTATTCCTCCTGTCGGCCTCTATTCAGCCTGTGGGTCTCCTCCTCTGTGACACTGCTGCTCTTCTAGCAGTGCTACTCCTGGGCACTCCTACCTAGCCTGGCAATGGCTGAGACAGCTCTCCACACACTGGGGTCCTCAGGGTCAGGCTGACGCTGAGATCTCCTCCAGATGCAGCAGGAGAAGGTGGCTCTCCACTGTGGTGACTGACTCTCAGTGCCCAAACCATTCCGGCGCCCGGGGCACGTGACCCCTTAGCCCCCCCCTAGTTGCGGCCATGATGTAACTTCTGTACATACAGTAATAGTAGGTAAAGGTCTCGAGGAGTGACCTCTTAGATTTGTCTGTCTGACTCCTGGATGCTACAGTATAATATATTTACTTCATCCCCCACGTAAAAGATACTGTTATTTCTGCACGGAGCATAAGAGAGAGACAGGAGAAAATAGGATGGCATAACAGGGCCCGAGAATAAAATATCAGCTTACCGGAATCATCTCTTCACTTCTAGTATAAACCACATGGATATAATTTCCCTGAAGGGAAATGTAGTTATTTGTTTTCCTGCAAAATAAATATTCTTTAGAGATATTTTGCACAGAGATAGGGTAGAGATGTGGCTTAAAGAAAAGTTGATCGCTAGCTGCCGTTGTTCACAGCGCAGCGTTCAGGCAAAAAATCGGCACTTCTGCGCATGCGTATGGGCCGCAGTGCGCACGCGCGACGTACTTTCACAAAAGCCGATGCAGTTTCACACAAGGTCTAGCGACGCTTTTCAGTCGCACTGCTGACCGCTGAGTGATTGACAGGAAAGGGGCGTTTCTGGGAGGTAAATGACCGTTTTCCGGGAGTGTGCTGAAAAACGCAGGCGTGTCAGATACAAACGCAGGCGTGCCTGGAGAAACGGGGGAGTGGCTGGCCGAACGCAGGGCGTGTTTGTGACGTCAAAACAGGAACTAAACAGACTGAAGTGATCGCTAGCTATGAGTAAGTCTCGAGCTACTCAGAAACTGCATAATCTTTTTTTGTAGCCACTCTGCGATCCTTTCGTTCGCACTTCTGCTAAGCTACGATACACTCCCAGAGGGCGGCGGCTTAGCGTTTGCACTGCTGCTAAAAACAGCTAGCGAGCGATCAACTCGGAATGAGGGCCTATAATGGGACTAAAATCCACTCATAACCTATAAGGCAGGCCTGGCCAACCTGTGGGTCTCCAGCTGTTGTGAAACTACAAGTCCCAGCATGCAGTGCCACAGTTTTAGCATTCCCTAATAGCAAAACTGTGACATAGCATGCTGGGACTTGTAGATTCACAACAGCTGGAGAGCCAGAGGTTGGCTAGCTCTGCTCTTAAACCTGTTAAATCATTAACATTTTGTCAGCCATGAAGCCAGAGGTAATAAGACATAAGGCAATATACACTGTGCAACGTAAAGCTGACACTACGGGGTATATTTACTAACATTCGTAATTCTCCCGATTTGGTGGGAGAATAATCACGAATGACATCGAAAGTGTAAAACTGCAACTTTTTGAATTTGTTACAACTAATTTACTAAGCTGCCGTATTCTGCATTTTCTTGCCGAAAGTGACCTCACCGCTGACCACAAAGTTCCCACCATTGGTTACAATGGAGCGCATAGGCGCTACATTGTAACACTGCCGTGTGCCGCCTGTCAGACAGTACAGGAGCACACAGCCGATCAGGAGGGTGCTACAACGTGGCGCTCCCTGATTGGCTGAAGAAACCCACTTAGACATCAGTCAGAGTGGGCTTCTGGCATTTGGGGAAAGGGGACCCATGTGAAAACATGGGTCCCCTTTCAGTGCGTGGCTCGGGTCTCCGTTTTATTTTTTAAATCAAGTACGTGGATTACAAAAGGATTATCCGAGGAGCCTGGTACCCTGGATCTGGTGAGTATAATTTATTCAACAGGTACCCCATGGATTCTACTGGAGAAGAGGACTGACCTGCGTGTGAACATAAGGTAAGTATGTATGTATATTTGTGTGGATGGATGTAATAAAACTTTACTTTCAAGGTGTGTGTGTATTGTCTTTTTTTGGGTATTTTTTTAGTAGTAGTACTACAGGTACCAGCGGGCCCGTTTTTCCACCGCATGCTGGTACTTGTGGTTCTCCAAGTACCAGCTTGCGGGGGAGGCTTGCTGGGACTTGTAGTACTGCTACTAAAAACAATATTCATAACTATCAACAAAGGCTATCAGCCCCCCATCCGCAGCCCATTGGATGGGGGGGACAGCCTCGGGCTTCACCCCTGGCCCTTGGGTGGCTGGGGGGGGGGACCCCTTGATTGAAGGGGTCCCCACTCCCCCAGGGTACCCCGGCCAGGGGTGACTAGTTGGGTATTTAATGCCACGGCCGCAGGGCACGGTATAAAAGTGACCCCCGGCTGTGGCATTATCTGTCCAGCTAGTGGAGCCCGGTGCTGGTTTTAAAGATACGGGGGACCCCTATGCTTTTTGTCCCCCGTATTTTTGGAACCAGGACCAGGCGCAGAGCCCGATGCTGGTTGCTTAAATATGGGGGAACCCCTGTCATTTTTCCCCCCATATTTCTGCAACCAGGATCGGCTCAAAGAGCCCGAGGCTGGTTATGCTTAGGAGGGGGGTCCCCACGCAATTTTTTTTCCACAAATTAACACTTTCCCACCCCTTCCCACTGATATACATGCACGGATCTCATGGATCCGTGCATGCCTATCCAATCACGGCTCAAAAAAGCAGGTCTGGTTTTTTTTAGCACTTTTTTACGAGTTGTATTTTTTCACGGCAGTGTTTTTTTTTTTTTTTGCTTTGCACTTCTTAGTAAATGACCGAGATTCATACTTAAACAGCCGCGTTTTGACCGATGGTGTATTCATTCGTATTTTTATTCTTGGGCTTGCAAAAAAATACGAATGCCCTCATCACTGCCGTGATTTCTGCTTAGTAAATTCCCGAGATGACACTTTGAAGAAAAAACGGCATCTCGGTCAAAATCGGGACCTTAGTAAATATACCCCTACATCTCTGATACAGACCTCCCTGCTCTAGTTCAGGTCATTAAATCTACACACACAAAGTGGAGACTGCACTTATTTGAGCTGCTGTGACCTCACTGGGCCCACCCCTGTAAGAATCTACCTATCCACAGAGTGCATTTCAAGTTTAAAACCGTCAGTCACACTCTGCTGGCAGAGAGTAAAGAGGGGCATAATGGATATATTTGCGTATTAATCAGTGACGTGCGGTGAGGGTCTATGGAGAATACTGGTCTATGCATGTACAAAGAAAAAAGACGACTCTTGTGCTGGGGCTCTCTTAGGGGGTCATTCCGAGTTGTTCGCTCGTTATTTTTTTCTCGCAACGGAGCGATTAGTCGCTAATGCGCATGCGCAATGTCCGCAGTGCGACTGCGCCAAGTAAATTTGCCATGCAGTTAGGTATTTTACTCACGGCATTACTAGGTTTTTTTCTTCGTTCTGGAGATCGTAATGTGATTGACAGGAAGTGGGTGTTTCTGGGCGGAAACTGGCCGTTTTATGGGTGTGTGCGAAAAAACGCTACAGTTTCTGGGAAAACGCGGGAGTGGCTTGAGAAACGGAGGAGTGTCTGGGCGAACGCTGGGAGTGTTTGTGACGTCAAACCAGGAACGACAAGCACTGAACTGATCGCAGATGCCGAGTAAGTGTGGAGCTACTCAGAAACTGCTAAGAGGTGTCTATTCGCTATTTTGCTAATCTTTCGTTCGCAATTTTGATAAGCTAAGATTCACTCCCAGTAGGCGGCGGCTTAGCGTGTGCAAAGCTGCTAAAAGCAGCTTGCGAGCGAACAACTCGGAATGACCCCCTTAGTTAAATGTTTTATGTAAAACTATTAAAAGGTATCAAATATTTATTAGTTTGCACTAAAAGTGTCTAGACGCTTAAACACAAATTCAATTAAAAATCGAACAAACATCGACCAAAATCGACTTTTAGTAAATATACCCCTTGGTCTCTTCATAAAAAAAACAATGCATAAAAACAGACTTTCAATTTAGACTCATTTAGCTTGATTGCGAGTAAAATAATTCAGTCAAGCTGAGCTGAAAGATGTGGGGGAGTCAGGGCCGGTTCTACACCTTGTGGCGTCCAGTGCGAAACTTTCAACTGGCGCCCCCCCCCCCAGCAAAACAGTTAGTGCGCGCCGGAGGCGCACGTCAGAAAATAGGTTTGTGGCTTCATAGGGGAGGGGTGTGGCCACAGTTATGCCTCCAGATTTGCCCCAAGTAGTTGTGCCCCCCAGTAGATTTGCCCCCTGTAGCTGTGCCCCCAGTAGCTATGCTCCCAGTTGTTGTGCCCCGTCGCTTGTTGCTTTGCCCCCAGTAGTTGTGCCCCCTGTTGCTTTGCCCCAGTAGTTGTGCCCCTTGTTGCTTTGACCCCAGTAGTTGTGCCCCCTGTTGCTTTGACCCCAGTAGTTGTGTTCCCTGTTGCTTTGCCCCCAGTAGTTGTGTTCCCTGTTGCTGTGCCCCCTGTCAAACACACACACACAAAAAAAAACCCAATACTTACCATTGCCCCGCTCCTGCTTCCCGACCGCTGCTGCTGCTGCTCCGTCTGGCCTCCCGCGGCTCCTCTCTATGGGAGAGACGTCATGACATCTCTCCCATAACAGCGCCGCACAGACACTAGAGGTCAATAATGACCTCTAGTGTCTGTCACTGGAGCCGGCTGCAGCGGACGCCCACACAGCCCACGGCGTCCGCTGCAGCCGGGGAGAGGGGTACGGGTAGGCGGCAGTGCCTGCGGGGTGACTGCGGCCGTGCCCTCAGGCCGCAGCGCCCCGGGCGCAGGCACTGCTTGCCCGCAGCAAGAACCGCTCCTGGGGGGAGTACTGTACATTTAAAATGTTTGGACAGATTTAAAGTTGCGAGCGGGGCACGTTGCAGCGCAACAAGACTGGTGTCAAAATAAGGCTGTCCAGTATCGATGTACTACAGGCAAATGCAGACAGCATTGTCCCTGCAAGTGTGCACCCATCAGCTGGTTTTGCACCTATTTTGCAACCTTCTGCCAGGTTCCAGACAGTTCCACTTGACCAAGGGCTACCGCCATGGCGAGTCGCGACCATCCTCAGATGCGGAACTCTGACCTTGCAGATGCTGGCAGCAGACATCTATCTCCTACAGACTCCTCCTACTATATCATACCGTATTGCGCGTCCGCTTTCCTGCGCGTCCCTGCGGATGTACAATATCGTACATCCAGGAATCAGGTCCCATGCGTCCAAATGGCAAGATCAAGATTTATATTGTGCACCTATGTGCCATAAATAATACGGTAAGTTCTGTACTGTAAATGTACAGCTAATAGGAGTGTGTATGTGGAGTCTTTACCCGTCAGAGTATTTCACCTCGCTCTAGATTCCAATTAGTGTTCTCATTTTCCCTTTATTGCGGCACTCGTTATGAATGCGGCTCATTGTCCATGGACTGCACCTTGCTGCATAGAGAACTAATGGTCCCTGAGTTGCTGAACAACCTTATTATTAAGGTACACTCTTATTTACGGCCTGTCCTGTAGCTCTCAGAGCTGCAACCCTCCGCCTGTTGTTAGTGTGATGAAACGTTTACGTGTCTCCTCCGAGTAGTGTTGTTCTGCTGTATTTAACCTTGAAAAAGAGAAAATAATTTCCAAAATTTATGTTGCATGTGTAAAAAGGTGTAACATTTCTGTCCCTCCCATGTCTCTACGGGGGTCATTCAGACCCAATCGCTGCTGTTTTTGCACAGCAATGATTGGGTCTGAACTGCGCATGTGTATCCGCCGCAAAGCGCAGGCACGAGGTCCCCCCAGCGACAGGGAACGCCGGAGAGCGACGGACTTACCGAAGAAAGCGTTCGCACCGGCGTTCGCAAGAAGATTGACAGGAAGGGTGTGGGTGTCAATTGACCGTTTCCAGGGGGTGTCCGAAGAAACGCAGGTGTGTCCAGTTGTTTGAAGGGAGGGTTCCTGACGTCAGCTCCAGTCCCGATGATAGTGCAAAAAAAATGACTGCTTGCGACCACGTCTGAATTAGGCCCAATGTTGTTTTTCAAGAGGGCTGTCCGGATTTGGCGGGGGGGCTGTTTGATGATGGGATTCGCCACACGGGGCAGTGAAGAATCGCATATTGTGTAAAGAAAGACAAGAACATTTTGCATAGTGACAGGCATATCTGTAGGCACCCTGACTCTTGTGAGTAGTATTTTAGGTCAAAATATATAAAGTTCTAATTCATTTAGGAGATAGTGAAATCCTGTAAATATTTGTTGCACCTAAATCATTTACTCTTAAACCATTCATGACGAGCGGCGCCGTTCCCAGGACGCAGGACACTGCTGGTGCACCGACACTGACCCACTTACAGGGCCATCCTAACATACAAGCACACTGGGCAGCTGTCCAGGGTCCCACAATTCTTGAGGCCTTCAGGGGCGGTCACACATTCAGCGTGTCGATGCAGCATTCTCTTCCTGACTCCCAGTTTGTAGCCAGACAGTGAATGTCAGTCAGCATGGTGATTGGTGGATGCCTGAAGCTATCCACCAATCAGAGTGCTCTCAGCTGTTCTGTGTATAGAAGCATGTGGTCCCTGTGTGAATGGGTGATAAGGGGCTACAGTGCATTGCCGGGACCTACAATGCTATTGAGATGGTTCTATCCACGACTCCTACATCTAGGTAGTAGGGTCCCTGGAGCTTCAAGTAGCGCTGCTGCAGCACTGCTGGGACCGCCAAAGGATGCTCCCGGCACGCACACTGCAGTGTGTACAGCCGTCCCCGCCCCCTTGCGTGATGTAATGGGTTCAGGGGGCGGGTTCAGGGGGCGGGGGCAGTGCAAAGTGGCAATGGCCATGATCCGCGGCAGTTATATAATTTGATATAACTGTCATATCTTATATATTGCTTGGTGTTCCAGCAGATCCGGGCCTGTGCCTTTAACAGATACTGAACATTGTTCCGCACGTAAGGATAACATAGCATTACACTGTCAAGATGATTAAAATTCGATCCCTCAAGGACAACAGGAAAAGTCTTTTCTTCTCCACAACAAATAGACTTGTTTGTCAACTGAATGTGCTGGAGACCCAGCCTATAATTTATCTGCAATCACGCATTTGTTGTTTGTGGGATTTTGTCATTTATTTATTTCTTTTTACCATTTTTCCTGTCATACATGCAAAAAAGAAAACACCAAGTTGTGATGAATTGTGATGTAAATGTATTACTGTAGCTCAACTGTATGTTTAGGAGTAATCAGTGGGTGTGGGAAATGGGTTTGCGGAGTACATTAAGGGGGTCATTCCGACCTGATCGCACGCTGCTGTTTTTCGCAGCGCTACGATCAGGTCACTACTGCGCGTGCGTATGCACCGTGATGTGCAGGCGCGTCGTATGGGTACAAAGCGGATTGTTGCTGGGCGATGGATTTAACGAAGAATCCATTCGCACAGCCGATCGCAAGAAGATTGACAGGAAGAAGGCATTTGTGGGTGGCAACTGACCGTTTTCAGGCAGTGGTTAGGAAAATGCAGGCGTGTCCAAGCGTTTGCAGGGCGGGTGTATGACGTCAATCCCGGGACCAATCAGGCTGAAGTGATCGCAGCGGCTGAGTAAGTTCAGACCTACTCAGAAACTGCACAAAATGTTTTTGTAGTGCTCTGCTGCACAGGCGTTCGCACACTTGCAAAGCGAAAATACACTCCCCGGTAGGCGGCGACTATGCGTTTGCGCGGCTGCAAAAAGTAGCTAGCGAGCGATCAACTCGGAATACCCCCTAAGTTGGAGGGTGGACTTTGTTTTACATAGAGGCGAGTCTGATGCAACAAATGAACATAGGCGTGCGCAGCACATTTTATTAGGGGGTGCACCATCGGAGGGGTGTGTATAGCACCGCCTTTTGGGCGTGTCTAGCACCATCTATTGACGGTCAATGCAATATAAAATATCCACCCTTGGACTAATCCTAATAAAGCAGATACATTGTCAGATGTTGTGGTGTGCACCAAACACCCCTGATGGCACTCACTGCAATTACAGTGCCCCTCCTCAGCCTGGTCTGGCTCCCCCTCTCTTTCCCCTGCAAGCTGCAGCAGTTACTTACAAGTCAGTCACCCACTGACACTGACAGTCGCAGACTAGTACTGCTGCTGCTGCTGGAAAAACGAGTGACGTGTCAATACTGCTGCCGACAGCCTGCCAGTATTGAATTTGTCCTCCTAAAAGGAACGCTGGCTACATGCTGCTCCTCATCAGTGGCTGGCGTTGGCATAGCATAGAAGGAGAGAGGTGTGCATGTGGCGCGTGTGACGGGTGGGTGTGCGAGCAGCATGACGTAATCACGTCACATCACGCTGTCTTTGTACATGGAGGTGGAGTCGAGAGTTTGAAAGCCGGTGGCAGTGGCATCCTTGATTAACCCAGGCGTCCGGTCAGTAATGCAGTCCTGACAGGGTGCAGGGCAGAGGGGACAGTAATCAGCCTGCTCGACTATCGCTGCATCAGGCATGTGAGATCGGGCTGCCAGACATTAGGGAGTGCCTGTGCGCACCAGGCACCCCCCCTGCGCACACCTATGCAAACGAAGGGTGATAGGCAGCGCCCTCTAGTGAATTATTGTCATCCTCCTAAATGGAAACTGTCTGTTGCCCGCGTGCTGTAACTGCAGCAGATTTGCGTTTAGGTGCAATGAAGTCCCTCGGTGATATGACCAGTTTCTCATGAGCTGTGACCTATTGGGCCCTATTACATAGTGACTGCGCCGTGCAGGAGTGACAACACCATGCAGGAGGTGTGGCCGTGCCCAGGACAGTATAGAGCCTGCCCGGCCCCAGGTAATTTTCAGGAGGCGTGGCCTTGCATATGTGGAAAAAAATTGTACTTTGAGTGCCTCCCTGGATACACAGCAGCCCAGCACACAGTAGGGATGGCCATCGTGTGCGCTCGCCATCGATGCGAAACTGTGAGTGGCCATCGATGGTCACCAATTATGTTATGGGACACCATCGATTGTTTCACTCATCGATGGTTTCACTCATCGATTGTCATCCCTGTTATTTCAGTGAATGACCCGCGGGCCAATCACAGGCCGGGGGTGGGGCTTCACGGGTCTCGGGTCTGATCTATGCTCTGAGTCCCAGCACCTTGCAAAAAAAAAAAACATATATATGTTCGTTTATGCTGTGCCATCGATGGAGGGAAACCATGTGGTTTTTTCCCATCAATGGCAAAAGTATTCAACATCGGCCATAAAGTAACCATCGACCAGCGTGTGCTGATCTGAGGAGAAGAGCTGCAGCTGCTGGTGCCAGGTAAGGAAGGGGACTTCTACGAGGCTTGGGCCCGGGTAAATAGTACCTGCCCCCCTGGCACCTCTGGCCACGCCCTTCGTATATATAGGGGAAGGGGGCTATTGACACAACAGCTTGGCAGGCGTGGCGACGCCATTCTAGTACCTGGGCTCCAGTACAGCAGTACATCTCTTATTGTACTGTGGAATTCCAGCCCGAGCAGACACAATACCTGGCACCGAAGTCACTGAAATTTGACAGATTGGTATCTAGTCTAGATCTTTTTGGCTTTCCTCTGCCAGCAATAAATTGCGCTCTCTTACAGAACTGTATGTTTAATTCATCTGACAACCGCACAGATAAGAATACATAAATATATATATATATATATATATATATATATATCTGTGTGGGAGCACAGCTGAGAGGATTTTTGCAAAAGCCAGAGTGTAAATTCAGAACATTAAATCACAAACACAGAAGCATCACGGCTTGTTCCCTCGTCTTCCTTATTTCCTTTCCTTGATCTATGGAGTCATTTTAAAGCCTTTCTGTGTCTCATGAAACATTGTCCTATTTCTGGGTTTTCTTAACACACAAGAATTTATCTGCATTTTGCATTCTTGCTGTGATGTTTTTTGCCCATTTTAGAATTTGTAAAAGCTCTCAGAATTTTAAATTTTTAAGCCTTTCAAAATTCCGTTGTTATCTTTCTATATATTACAGAGTGTAAGCTTGTGAGCAGGGTCCTCTCACCTCTCTCTGGCCCGGATTTATCAAGCCTTGGAGAGTGATAATCAGCTCATACCTGTCATTTTTCAAACAGCCTGTGACATGGAAGTTAGGAGCTGATTGGTTTGTACTTTATCACCATGCTATTTATAACTTTCCAAGGCTTGATGAATAGGGGTCTCTGTGTCATATTGTTGTACAATACAGAGATCATCCTTAAACCAACAAACAACACAGAGGGCCCCCTAGTGACAATACACAGAGCATTCTAGTGATGGTCCTAAAATACAAAGAGAATCCCAGTGACAACCATCAATACAGAGGTCTGTACCACCATATGGGGACAATTAGAATCAAATTCACAAATAATACAATATATTCAAACACGTACAGGGGGATGTTGAGATGTATATCTAACTGAGTGAGTGACAGATAATTACAATGGCAGTCAATGACTCAGTGCCCTGAGAGAGTAGACAGATAGCACTGGAGCTGCAAACTGCAAATCAGGTATTACTGAGGACATGGATAGTGCATTGTAAGGACCAAGAGGTTGGAGGGCCCTGCCTGTAACAGCTTGCAGTCTAGGGGAGTGAGGATAAACTGGGAGGTGAACTGGAAAGAATTTAGGAGGGATGACAGAGAGCACGTGCTAGGATTATTAGGAGGGCTGGTAGGCTTAGATGAACAGGTGCATTTTAGTGCTTCGGGCTAGTAGTGAGCCATTTAGGCCCAAATGTAAAAGCCTAGGATTTGCGGGCACAAGTGGGGGACTGAGTTGCAGAGGAGGAAAGTAGCTTGAGACAACTATAAAATGTGAAGTCTGGGGAATATAACCAGCATGGAGGAGAAGTGACCGACAGAGGAAGAGCAGATATACATGGTGAAAGTAAGTGTGGACTGAGATGAGTTCAGAGATGTAGGAGGCAGAGGAGTGATTGAGTGCTTTGAAGATGAGTTTGAGGACCTTAAACTGGATTATGTAGGGGTTTGGATGAGAAGCATACCAGCGACTGCAACTAAATACATAGAATGTTCCAGCGTTTACCATAAAATACAGAGAGCACCCTAGTTACCACCATAAATACAGAGAGCATCCCAGTGACTGCCATACAATACAGAGAGCATCATAATGACTGTCGCACAATACAGAGAGCATCCCAGTGACCATCATGAAATAAAGAATGCATGCTAATGACAATCTTACAATATATATAGCATCTCAGTCACTGCTGTAATAGATCATTATTGTCACTGTAAATAATTCCTGACACAAGACCAAGCAATGCTGAAACGGAATCATGGTGTGTTTCATTCCCATGTAGGTTGCACTTTTTAATTCTGAATCTTATATTTACTCCTCCGTGTACACTGCACTGTTTATCATGCATTTGACACATATAGGCTCTACACACTGGCTGACATCAGTCAAAGATATGAACGATCTCGTTCATAAATGAACGAGATCCCGTTCATATCTTTAAGTGTGGAGGCTCCAGCGTTGAACGATGCGCGGCCCCGCTGGTCCCATCGCTGGTCCCCCGTCGGCTGTACATGCAGGCTAATATGGACGATCTCGTCCATATTTGCCGGCACTTTAATGCAGCCGGGTGCCGGGGGGAGTGAAGAAACTTCACTCCCCCTCCGCCGCCAGGTCACCCGTCGGCCGTATCCGACGTCGGGCAGCTCGGCGGCGGATCGGCCAATGTGTAGTGCCCTTAACACAGTGAGCTGAAGCAGGGTTCAGTAACACGTAGCCTATTATACCCAAATATCCAGCTGTATTGTGCAAATCCGTCAACGTCATCTCAAGGTCCAACCTCCTACCCCTTTACAATGACCACAACCAAGGAAATAAATGTTTCTGTTTTTCTCTTGAAATACTCCTTAGCTTAAATGAAACATAAGATTGAGGCGATGTGGGGGGGTTGTCTTTATTGCATGTGGCATTTTTGTTAATTGTTTTATTGCATTTTTTTGGAGTGCTCTGAAAAACGCGTTTCGCCACCAAAGTGCAACACTAAGGGGCAGAATTTGGCCACAGACCTCCAGCTCAAAGCCAATGATTCTACGTCTCCCCACACTGTAGATTTGTGGTTTGATCATAGAGTATGAACAGTGGGGATCTAAGGGTGCAAAAATTCCTAGTTACACCTCTGATTCTAGCCCACATATTAGATATCTGCTCTGCAGCACCCCCTTTCTCGGCTCCTCTGCACGGCCTCCCATCTAGTCTTCAAATGCCCCTGCATCCACTATACAAAAGAAAACAATTTGTACTACAGTATGTAACAGAACACACCCACTGATACTGAGCATTGCAACCAACATAACAGGACAAGGGAAGTAGTACTGGGAAACAGATACAGTCAGCCACTTTGCCAGAAAGGGTTAAGAAACGTATAAGTTGGTCTGAGCAGTTTGCTTCAAGCTTGTAGTCATTAATAATGTATCTGAGAGGTTATCGTATTTCCATGCTGGTTATAATGGAATCATTTCTTCCTGCTAATGTGCATGTAAAATAAGACGGCTCCGCCAGGCGGGGGGCAGTGGGGCAGTACTCCCAGCTCCTTCATCTAATGCAGAGCGGCAGGATCAAAGCGCTGCCTCCCTGGCTTATAAACAAAATAACAAATACAGGTTCACACCACAAGGTCTTCTTTTACTCTGTAACCAGAAGATCAATCGCACATTCCTGTTATAGCGTGCGTGTAAATCAGGCAGAAAGCGGCTTCTGAGAAATCCGCGATTAAACACATTTTATTTGTTTTGCTTTGTCATTATAGTTTTGTTCTTCGGAAAATATAAACATCAAATACAGCGCTCACAAGCCCTCTATGTATTAAACAATCTTCTGCATCATCTGGCGCCCAAACCAGACGCGTTGCGCATTTCGTATAGTCACGGCTGCATAAAGTGATCATTGGACAGTGGGAAACTTTACCCACTGTTGATGCTATATATATATATATATATATATGTATATATATGTATATATATATGTATGTATATATATGTATATATATATGTATATATATCCATAGAAATGTCCGCACTCACGTCCAAAAAATCATCACCATGGGGTGCTGCTCATGATAACCCCGAAAGGGTTTCACATATACCAGGTGTGTTGGAAAATCCAACAGAGGGCACTCACCAGTCCATAAGAGTATAAAGGTTTATTGATACATTATAATCACCAATAGTGTGTCGACGTTTCGGCCCCTAGGGCCTTTCTCAGGACAATCAATGGAGACATCCAAACAGCATGCCAATTACATCCCTAACCAGGAACTTACGTATCATAGTATCAATCTGAAAGCTTGCATCCGTACTGTCACTACAGGATGAAAATATCATCGATGTAGCGATGGTATGACTTAATCTTACTCGACATCATAGGATTAGTGAGGAAAAGGTCTTTTTCTACCTCACACATGAAAAGGTTGGCCAGGCTGGGAGCTACACAAGAACCCATCGCACACCCTGACTGTTGTTGATACAGTTTGCCATCAAAAATAAAATAGTTACGTTACCTTACTCCCAATTCCTCAGGATTTACCGCATCTGTAGTGACAGTACGGATGCAAGCTTTCAGATTGATACTATGATACGTAAGTTCCTGGTTAGGGGGTACAAATTGAAACTCCTTAAAAAAGCGAAAGAAAAGGTACTTTCTAAAAATCGTATCGATCTATTAAGTAAAAGAGCCCCCAAGGACTCTAGGGATCGAATAGTGTGGCCACAGGACTTTTGCACTAACAGTGTCCACACAGTCAATTCTGCTAAGCGGGTTTGGCCCATCGTATCAAATGACAGAGCCTTACCAACTTTTAAAGCAATGTCCATCCTTCCAGCATTCCGCAGAGGCAAAAATATTAAAGATATCATTGTTCATAACGACATCTCTAATTTCAATAAAACAACCACTACGCATTTTTTAACACGTAAACCGGGCAGCTATAGGTGTTTGGGCTGGACCACTTGCAGCTGTCTGGAAACGGGACAGTTTTTTCATCATCCAAGATCGGGCAGGAAGTTCACGATCACAGCTCCATATACGTGTTCCAGTCGTTTTGTCATCTATTATATCAAATGCCCATGCGGACTCCTCTACATTGGCAAAACTTTTCGCCAATTTAAGGAAAGGATAGCTCTCCATCGATCTAGCATTAGAGCCGCTCTGGAGGGGAAAGGTTCCGACCAACCGGTGGCTCGCCATTTCAGACTGCCATCATAATTTAGCATCAATTCGTTACAAAATCATTGATGGTGTGCCTGAATCCAAAAGAGGCGGGGACCGAGGAAAAATTTTATTACAGAAAGAAGCACGCTGGATTTATATTCTACAAACAGTCAAACCGCTGGGTCTCAATGACATTCTCTCTTACACGTGTTTCCTTTAATTACGTAGTCTGTATAGATTACTTCTTTATTTTGGGCACTGCTAATTTCAGTGTGGCACACTTGTAATTAGTCCAGGGCCTTTTGCTAGTTGTCCCCTTGTATGGTGCACCATACAATATTATTCACCAACCCATATATTCAGTTTTAGTGCCCGGGACTTTAGCAATGTTTTACCTTGTAAGCAACCATCACTTCTCTATATCTGGGACTTGCTACTCGCTTTTTTATACATGATCCAATTGTCTTTGTATGATGTCTTTAGACCAGTTTATTACTTTCAGTATCATTTACTATGTTGCTGCGCTAGTGATCTCAATTACCCGCACATTATGTATTTACATGGACTGCATTCCATTCGTTAGGCATCTACAGCCGGGTTTCCATGGTGATGGGTTCAGTACACAGTAGCTCCGCCCCCTGTGGATGCAGGTCGCCGGCGCGCGCTCATGACGTCACTGTGAGTCCCGGAGAGCGGAGGTTGGTGTTCACACGTGGTGATTGGTAAGGTATTTATATGTTTGTATTCTCAGTTTGCTGTTGGTCTTGATAAAAGGATTTATTCCTGAAACGTTGACTATAGCTGCTGTGCTGTGTCAAGTTATTGTCTGAGTCTCCACGAGTGCCGGCTACTGTTGTTTCCCATTACCTGCTATCTGCAAGCAGGGCACCAGAGCAAGCTGTTTTACTTTACAGTAATGGAGTGCCAAATACTTCTCTTTGCTATATACTTACCATACAGCGGATTGCTTCCTAGTATGTGTTATTAAGGCACCCAACTCTTCTTCATTAGCTGTGGTGACCATTATTGGTTTTGGCCTGTGGGTAAAAGCTGTTGGAATATGTCAAACACGGATGCGGTGCCTGGCTTTCACAACGTTATATTACCTGTCGGAGAAGCTCTCAGCTTGACCGATTCAGAGGCAGATACCATCTTGTTTACGGACAAATTCCAGGACTCCTGCGGGGGAGACACAGCAGAACAAGTCTTTTTCCAATTGGACAAACTAAAGAAACGGGAAATAGATTTCTATTTTCATGGTGTTACCTTATCAGACTATTATCGTGACAAAAAAATCCAGCGAGGATTTCGTATCCGTAACACCCCCACGATTGGCCGCCACAATCCTGAATTTTGCAGACGGTGGGTGGCAGTGCTAAACAAGTGCTCATACGATCTTATCCTCCTGGTGATAGAGGAATCTCGTCGGGAACTAACCTGTGCAAAGGACAAAATCATTGCTTTTGAACAGACACACAGTGACTTGATTCGTTCGGATACGTCACGATCACTTGTCGACAAATTAACGGCTGATCTGTCAAAATATAGGACAGACCTCATAGAATTTAAAAAAGCGAAGCGGAACACAGTTGATAGAGACTACCAGGAAAATTTAATATACAGCTGGGCGTATAACCGTAATACCAGCAGTACTAAAAAAACGAGATTCAGACGCCATAAAAAATTTAACCAGGATACAGAAAATTCCAGTACAATTTCATCTAGTGAGGCGGAATGTGCAGGCGCCCAACAGTCAAAAAACTCCTCAAAGCCCCCGGCGGGGGTGACTACAAGGGGCCAGAGAAATCCCAAGAAAGGAGGTACACCCGGCGTGGTGGACAGTGGGCGCGCCAAATCCAGAAGGACGGCGAGCAAGAAAACCTAGTATTCAACCTGTCATCTAGGAGCCTCACTCAGGATGAAATTTCGGTGCTGAACAAAGGGCTCTCGTATGTCCCTACTCACAATCCAGATGCTTTCCGTAATAAAATTTACCTTTACAAATTTGGACGCAGACTACGTTTGAAAGAACATTTCGCAGGTAGTCTACAACAGATCCCTGAAGTACCTACACTCTTTAAACCTTCTACCTTTGATCCAGTCTCCCACAACCCTAATATTAAATGCTTCATCAGTTATATGAACAATATCTACGATGAGATCCAATCAGCAAACACCACAGGTGACGTTAATCTCACTGCTACAGAACAAAAATCACTAAAAGCATTAGGTTCATATTCTGATATAGTAATCCGCCCGGCGGATAAGGGTGGGGGAATTGTAGTACAAGACCTGAGGGCCTATAAATCAGAGGTCTATACTCAACTTGCGGACACACGTACGTATCATCTGTTGCTTGAGGATCCGACTGTCAAATACAAGGCCGAAATAGATGCATTATTGAAGGAAGCGGTCAGCACTAATGTGATTGACCATAAGACACAAGCAGTTTTGACTCAAGATTGGCCGGTTATTCCGGTGCTTTACACGATCCCGAAGCTACACAAGAACCCTACATGCCCTCCCGGCCGCCCTATTATCGCGGCACGGGATTCATTATACTATACAATATCCAAGTATTTAGACATGTTTCTCCAACCGATTGTAAGTGAGCAAGCGACGTGTCTTAAAGACCCTACCGCCTTTTTGACTCATATTCTGGCTCTTACTCCACTGCCAGATAAATATCTTATGTGCACAGTTGACGTCGTTAGCCTGTACACTAACATTCCCAATCACCGGGGAATAGAGGCTATCAGACGCTGTATTACTGGCAATATGAGTTATACTGGGCCTGATGTTAATTTTTTCATCCAGCTTTTGGAGCTCACCTTGAAACGTAACTATTTTATTTTTGATGGCAAACTGTATCAACAACAGTCAGGGTGTGCGATGGGTTCTTGTGTAGCTCCCAGCCTGGCCAACCTTTTCATGTGTGAGGTAGAAAAAGACCTTTTCCTTACTAATCCTATGATGTCGAGTAAGATTAAGTCATACCATCGCTACATCGATGATATTTTCATCCTGTGGTCTGGTACAGCAGAGGAATTCAGTAGTGCTATGCACCAAGTTAACTCACTTGATACCTCTATTAAATTTACTTTCTCCTCGAGTTACAACATCATCCATTATCTCGACGTGACAGTCACACAAGACCAGAATCACTGTCTACACACGACACTTTATGTTAAAGACACGGATAGGAATACTACCTTACACGCTAATAGTCATCACCCCCCGGCTATGAAGTGGGGTTTACCTTACTCCCAATTCCTCAGGATTTACCGCACCTGTAGTGACAGTACGGATGCAAGCTTTCAGATTGATACTATGATACGTAAGTTCCTGGTTAGGGGGTACAAATTGAAACTCCTTAAAAAAGCGAAAGAAAAGGTACTTTCTAAAAATCGTATCGATCTATTAAGTAAAAGAGCCCCCAAGGCCTCTAGGGATCGAATAGTGTGGCCACAGGACTTTTGCACTAACAGTGTCCACACAGTCAATTCTGCTAAGCGGGTTTGGCCCATTGTATCAAATGACAGAGCCTTACCAACTTTTAAAGCAACGTCCATCCTTCCAGCATTCCGCAGGGGCAAAAATATTAAAGATATCATTGTTCATAACGACATCTCTAATTTCAATAAAACAACCACTACGCATTTTTTAACACGTAAACCGGGCAGCTATAGGTGTTTGGGCTGCACCACTTGCAGCTGTCTGGAAACGGGACAGTTTTTTCATCATCCAAGATCGGGCAAGAAGTTCACGATCACAGCTCCATATACGTGTTCCAGTCGTTTTGTCATCTATTATATCAAATGCCCATGCGGACTCCTCTACATTGGCAAAACTATTCACCAATTTAAGGAAAGGATAGCTCTCCATCGATCTAGCATTAGAGCCGCTCTGGAGGAGAAAGGTTCCGACCAACCGGTGGCTCGCCATTTCAAAGACTGCCATCATAATTTAGCATCAATTCGTTACAAAATCATTGATGGTGTGCCTGAATCCAAAAGAGGCGGGGACCGAGGAAAAATTTTATTAGAGAAAGAAGCACGCTGGATTTATATTCTACAAACAGTCAAACCGCTGGGTCTCAATGACATTCTCTCTTACACGTGTTTCCTTTAATTACGTAGTCTGTATAGATTACTTCTTTATTTTGGGCACTGCTAATTTCAGTGTGGCACACTTGTAATTAGTCCAGGTCCTTTTGCTAGTTGTCCCCTTGTATGGTGCACCATACAATATTATTCACCAACCCATATATTCAGTTTTAGTGCCCGGGACTTTAGCAATGTTTTACCTTGTAAGCAACCATCACTTCTCTATATCTGGGACTTGCTACTCGCTTCTTTATACATGATCCAATTCAGGGGCGGATCCAGAACAAAATGACAGGGGGGGCACCACAATAGGGGAAGGAAGGGGGGGGGTTCGGCACATGCTCCTGTGAAAGGGGTGTGGCTTTGTAACAAGGGGTTTGGCCTCACAGAGAATGCCATACCCATGCGTCACGCCCTCGTTTTCATCACGCTGGGGGCATGGAGTACTAGGGCAGTGGGTGACAGGATGAGAGTGCGGGGACAGGCCTGGTAGGGGACAGGGTGTGTGTACAGGGACAGGCCTGGTAGGGGACAGGGCGAGTGTGCGGGGACAGGCCTGGTAGGGGACAGGGCGAGTGTGCGGGGACAGGGCGAGTGTGCGGGGACAGGCCTGGTAGGGGACAGGGTGTGTGTACAGGGACAGGTCTGGTAGGGGACAGGGCGAGTGTGCGGGGACAGACGTGGTAGGGGACAGGGTGTGTGTACAGGGACTAGTGATGTGCACCGGAAATTTTTTGTGTTTTGTGTTTTGGCTTTGGGTTCGGTTCCGCGGCCGTGTTTTGGGTTCGGACGCGTTTTGGCAAAACCTCACCGAAATTTTTTTGTCGGATTCGGGTGTGTTTTGGATTCGGGTGTTTTTTTCAAAAAACCCTAAAAAACAGCTTAAATCATAGAATTTGGGGGTCATTTTGATCCTAAAGTATTATTAACCTCAATAACCATAATTTCCACTAATTTTCAGTCTATTCTGAACACCTCACATCTCACAATATTATTTTTAGTCCTAAAATTTGCACAGAGGTCGCTGGATGGCTAAGCTAAGCGACCCTAGTGGCCGACACAAACACCTGGCCCATCTAGGAGTGGCACTGCAGTGTCAGACAGGATGGCCCTTCAAAAAAATTGTCCCCAAACAGCACATGATGCAAAGAAAAAAAGAGGCGCAATGAGGTAGCTGTGTGACTAAGCTAAGCGACCCTAGTGGCCGACACAAACACCTGGCCCATCTAGGAGTGGCACTGCAGTGTCACGCAGGATGGCCCTTCAAAAAAATACTCCCCAAACAGCACATGATGCAAAGAAAAAAAGAGGCGCAATGAGGTAGCTGTGTGACTAAGCTAAGCGACCCTAGTGGCCGACACAAACACCTGGCCCATTTAGGAGTGGCACTGCAGTGTCACGCAGGATAGCCCTTCAAAAAAATACTCCCCAAACAGCACATGATGCAAAGAAAAATGAAAGAAAAAAGAGGAAGGTCAGGCATCGCAACCGACACAATTGGACTCTCCTTGGGGATTTGTGATTTAGAAGAACGCACAGTTCTTTGCTGTGCTTTTGCCAGCTTAAGTCTTTTCTTTTTTCTAGCGAGAGGATGAGTGCTTCCATCCTCATGTGAAGCTGAACCACTAGCCATGAACATAGGCCAGGGCCTCAGCCGTTCCTTGCCACTCCGTGTTGTAAATGGCATATTGGCAAGTTTACGCTTCTCCTCAGACGCTTTTCATTTTGATTTTTGGGTCATTTTACTGATCTTTTGTGTTTTGGATTTTACATGCTCTGTACTATGACATTGGGCATCGGCCTTGGCAGACGACGTTGATGGCATTTCATCGTCTCGGCCATGACTAGTGGCAGCAGCTTCAGCACGAGGTGGAAGTGGATCTTGATCTTTCCCTATTTTTTTAACCTCCACATTTTTGATCTCCATATTTTAATGCGCACAACTAAAAGGCACCACAGGTATACAATGTAGATGGATGGATAGTATACTTATGGACGACGAGTGACGACACAGAGGTAGGTACAGCAGTGGCCTACCGTACTGCTATATACAGTATAATAAATGGACCTGGTGGACACTGTCAGCAAACTGCTAAACTAGTTTAAAGAAAAAAAGCCACCACAGGTATACAATGTAGATGGATGGATAGTATACTTATGGACGACGAGTGACGACACAGAGGTAGGTACAGCAGTGGCCTACCGTACTGCTATATACAGTATAATGGACCTGGTGGACACTGTCAGCAGACTGCTAAACTAGTACTACTAGTATAAAGAAAAAAAGCCACCACAGGTATACAATGTAGATGGATGGATAGTATACTTATGGACGACGAGTGACGACACAGAGGTAGGTACAGCAGTGGCCTACCGTACTGCTATATACAGTATAACGGACCTGGTGGACACTGTCAGCAGACTGCTAAACTAGTATAAAAAAAAGCCACCACAGGAGTGTTTTTCAGGCAGACAAACGTATACTGGTGGTCACTGTCAGCAAAACTGTGCACTGTACTCCTGCTATAGCTGCTCCCCAGTCCCCACAATTAAGCAGTGTGAGCACTCAGCACAGATATATCATGCAGCACACTGAGCACAGATATGGTATGGAGCGTTTTTTTCAGGCAGAGAACAGATAAAAAAAAACTGGTGGTCACTATCAGCAAAACTCTGCACTCTACTCCGAGTCCTAACAGCTGCTCCCAAATCCTCCCCACAATTTGTAATAAAACAAGCAATTAACTGTCTCTTCTTCAATTATAAACGGAGAGGACGCCAGCCACGTCCTCTCCCTATCAATCTCAATGCACGTGTGAAAATGGCGGCGACGCGCGGCTGCTTATATAGAATCCGAATCTCGCGAGAATCCGACAGCGGGATGATGACGTTCGGGCGCGCTCGGGTTAGCCGAGCAAGGCGGGAGGATCCGAGTCTGCTCGGACCCGTGTAAAAAAAGGTAAAGCTCGGGTGGGTTCGGTTTCTCGGAAACCGAACCCGCTCATCACTAACAGGGACAGGTCTGGTAGGGGACAGGGCGAGTGTGCGGGGACAGACCTGGTAGGGGACAGGGTGTGTGTACAGGGACAGGCCTGGTAGTGGACAGGGTGAGTGTGCGGGGACAGGGCGAGTGTGCGGGGACAGGCCTGGTAGGGGACCTGCCACACACACACAGCCACAATTACATACATAGCCACACACATAAATAGCCACACACACACAGTCACATATGCACATGCAATCTCATATACGCAGCTACATATGCACAGATACAGACACACATACAATACACAGTCACATATGCACGGACTGTCACATACAGTATACACACACAGTCACATACAGTTTACGTGTACACAGACAGCTGCATATGCACACACAGTCACATACTGTATACAGCCAGCCAGATACAGTATACACAGACAGCCACATATGCACAGACAGCCATATACAGTACACACACACACACACACACACACACACACACACACACACACAGTCACATATACAGACAGCCATATACAGTACACACACACACACACACACACACACACACACACACACACACACACACACACACACACACACACAGTCACATATACAGACAGCACAGCCATATACAGTATACAGTCACATAAGCACAACCAGCCACATATACACACACAGCACATATATACAAACAACCACATATGCACCCACACACATATACACACAAACACAGCCACAGAATGTTAAAACATTAATACACTATCCCCCCTTCCCACTGTATTTTGGGCCACATAGTTACACACTCTCCCGCCCACCTGCACAATGACAGCCGCATCCTCCCTGCACTCCCAAGTCCCGCACGCACTGCACAGCGCAGACGGCTCCCCAGTCAGGCTCTGTGTCGCGGCCGGAAACCACGTGACATCCGCGGGACCGCGATCAGAGCACGGAGATCACCACCGGCACCAGGTCACACAGCAGGAGGAGCCAGCGCGCTGATGCTGAGGAGCACAGCGCTCGGTGGCTCCCGAATCCTCGGCTCTCAAAGCAGCTAAGTGGAATCTTCTAAATGACAGGGGGGGGCACGTGCCTGGGTGCCCCCCCCCCCCCCCTGGATCCGCCACTGATCCAATTGTCTTTGTATGATGTCTTTAGACCAGTTTATTACTTTCAGTATCATTTACTATGTTGCTGCGCTAGTGATCTCAAGTACCCGCATATTATGTATTTACATGGACTGCATTCCATTCGTTAGGCATCTACAGCCGGGTTTCCATGGTGATGGGTTCAGTACACAGTAGCTCCGCTGTGGATGCAGGTCGCCGGCGCGCGCCCATGACGTCACTGTGAGTCCCGGAGAGCGGAGGTTGGTGTTCACACGTGGGGATTGGTAAGGTATTTATATGTTTGTATTCTCAGTTTGCTGTTGGTCTTGATAAAAGGATTTATTCCTGAAACGTTGACTATAGCTACTGTGCTGTGTCAAGTTATTGTCTGAGTCTCCACGAGTGCCGGCTACTGTTGTTTCCCATTATCTGCTATCTGCAAGCAGGGCACCGGAAGCAAGCTGTTTTTCTTTACAGTACTGGAGTGCCGAATACTTCTCTTTGCTATCTATCTATCTATCTATCTATCTATCTATCTATCTATCTATCTATCCTATATAATAGCTCAGATCTGTGACTTTGTGCCTCATTTGCTAACGCTGGGCGGAGTCACAACACTGGGCGGAGTTAGTCAAATGAGTCACAGATCTGGGCAAATCTATAGGAGACTAGGAGCAGAAGCAGATGGTATGGGCATGGCACAGGCAGGGGTGCATATCTCCCAGCTTTCTTCAGGCAGACAGGGGTGCATACCTCCCAGCTTTCTTCAGGCAGACAGGGGTGCATACCTCCCAGCTTTCTTCAGGCAGAAGGAGGGACACACGTGCAGTGAAAAGAGGGCGTGGTCAACGCAAGGGGGGCGTGGCTTCGTGGAGGACCCACAATCGCGAGCCACGCCCCATTTTCGTCAGTGAGGGGGCATGCCCAGCGCTCTGAGCTGCTGGCATGCCCCCAGGGGCGGATAATGAGTCCGGGGGTTCCAGGTCACTTGAGACAGGAGGCCCTATCTCATTGCTGTGCCTGCTGTGGGTTTGGGGGCGTGGCCTAATCGTGGCCCACGTGGCCACGCCCCCTTATGCAAATTCCAGGAATTGTGTTTTTTTAATAGGATTTTAGCCCCTCAGCTAGGGGTAAATCCAGAGGGGGTGGTCGCTCCCACCTACACACCCGCACAGGCAGAAGAAAGCAGGGAGGCTGCTACCTCCCTGCAACACCACAGACCTGCCAACACGCAGAAGCGTGTGCTGACTGTAGCACAATGCTGCTGCTGTTGCTGGCAGGACGGGGGAGCTTCAGAGCTGGGACAGAGCTACTCCAGCTGTGGGGCCCGGGGTACGTACCCCGGGCCCCCCCCCTTAATCCGGATCTGCTGCCAGACCCCCCCCCCTTAATCCGTACCCCCTGATGCCCCCTCTCCGTCCGTCTCCACTAAATAGACACTGTGCGCATGCTAAGCAGAACAGCGAGTACAGGAGCTTCCCAACTGCCCCCCCCCCCCCCCACGGGACACTTTGGCCCACGGGTGGAACAGCGGGACAGACCCCCAAAAATGGCACTGTCCCGCGAAAATCTGGACAGTTGGGAGGTATGGGGGTGTGTGAGGGGGTATGCCGTACAGACAGACGGGCACCGGCTCACTGTGTGCTTGACCCCCCACATCAGCAAACTCAGCAGGGTCTCTCTGGCGTGGAGGAGCGTCACTTTCTGGCACACTCCACGCTTCTTAGCTGCAGTTTTGTGGGGCACCTGCCGCTGTGCAGGTTCCGTACTGCCTCTGTTATCTCCAGCCCCGGCAACCCCACTGCTAGCTGCAGCGCTGCCGCCCGCAGTGAGGTGCGCCCAGCTCCTTCACACACTTTAGCCGGTGGGCAGCGCTACAGAAGTCCGTGCTGCTTGCAGGCTCCGACCCCCTCCTCCCTCCAGCCGCAGCATCTCCTGGGGGCTAACCAGTCACTCCCAGTCTCCCCTTACCACAGTGCCCGGCAGCCGCGAGGTCTGCGCCACGTGCATGCTATGACCCCCTCCTCCCTCCAGTCGCAGCGTCTCCTGGGGGCTAACCAGTCACTCCCAGTCTCCCCTTACCACAGTGCCCAGCAGCCGCGAGGTCCGCGCCGCGTGCATGCTCTGACCCCCTCCTCCCTCCAGCCGCAGCGTCTCCTGGGGGCTAACCAGTCACTCCCAGTCTCCCCTTACCACAGTGTCCAGCAGCCGCGAGGTCCGCGCCGTTGGCATGCTATGACCCCCTCCTCCCTCCAGCCGCAGCGTCTCCTGGGGGCTAACCAGTCACTCCCAGTCTCCCCTTACCACAGTGCCCGGCAGCCGCGCGAGGTCCGCGGTGTGTGACTGAGGAGTGGGGGGAGGGATGCGGACAGGCAGAGGAAGCAGGACTCCAGCCTGAGAGAGTCAGCCATGCCAAGTCTCCACCAGCAGCAGATCCCAACAGGTTGGAGTGGAACAGCAGCAGCCAGCAGCAGTGACTCCGGTAAGACACATCTGTCTGTCACCACTGTTCTGTCCCTAATACCAATCTCTCCCGTGCCCTGTGTTCTGTCATGTCCCTGTCACCCCCGGCCTTGCCCTGTCACCCTTATCCTGGCCCTTTCACCCTTATCCTGGCCCTGTCACCCTTATCCTGGCCCTGTTACCCCTATCCTGGCCCTGTCACCCCTGTGCTTGCCTTGTCAACCCTATCCTGGCCCTGTCACCCCTGTCCTGGTCCTGCTGCCCCTACCCTGACCCTGCCACCCCTATCCTGTCCCTGTCATTTCTGTCCTGGCCCCATCGCCCCTGTGCTGGCCCCGTCACCCCTGTCCTTGCCCCGTCACCCCTGTCCTGGCCCCGTCACCCCTGTTCTGACCCTGTCACCCCTGTCCTGACCCTGTTACTGCATACCCTCCAACTACCTTTTTGGCAGGTACAGTACCCGCAGTGCCTCCAGACCCCTCCCCAATGCAAAACACCGACGCACCTTCCCCTTCACCACATGTGGCACTCCACCCCTCTCCCACACGCTGTGCCTCCAGACCCCTTACACCACCCGCGGCTGCCACTCCCCCACCCTTCCACCACCCACAGCACCTCCAGACCCCCTCCACCATCCACCCCCATATATGTCTCCTCCCACACCTGCCCCCCCTCCACCCGCAGCATCTGCAGACACCCTTCTCCATCCGCGGTCCCCCCCTCCCACACCCACGGCACCCCCACACCTGCCCCTCCACCACCTGCAGCACTTCTGGACCCCCTTCCCCATCCGCTGCACCACCCGCACCTGCCCCTCCTCCACCTGCGGCGCCTCCGGACCCCCTACCCCACCCCTTCCCATCCCACAGCACCTCCGGAACCCTTCATCCATCCGCAACATCCCTGCACCTGCCCCTCCCCCACCTGCAGTGCCTCCGGACCCCTCCCCCATCTGCAGCCCCCACTCCTCTGCCCCTCCCCCACCCACAGCACCTCCCGACCCTTCCCTATCCGGGCCCCCCCCCCGCATCAGCCCCCCCCCCTCCACCCGCAGCATATACAGACACCCTCCCCCATCCGCATTCCGCCCCGCACCCGCTACATTCTGTAAATTGTGCCCTGCAGGTGCTGTTCACGCCGTCGCAAGGGGCTGCGCCTCCTTCACCATCGCACGCCCTTTCATTGTGCAATATTTAACCACTAACAAAGGAATGCAGGTAATACTCCATATAATACAAATATTAAACCCCAGATAGGCATGCAAGGGTTAAGGGGGCGTAGCCCCTTGCGACGGTGTGAAGAGCGCCCGTAGGGCGCGATGAAGCACCTAGTATATATATATATATATTGGAAGTATATAGAAATTTTGAGTCAGCTACTGTACTATCTCCATGATGCTCTACAATTGAAGCATCTGTTCCTAACCAAGCGCCATCTTGTTACTTGGTTTGAGTACCACAGTGCCCACTTATCTCCAGAGCACCTGCAAGTATCCTGCTGGATCCTGAATCCCAAACGCTGCCTTGCTGTACTGCTACCCTCATACATGCTATGATTTTGGTTCTAAATCATTGTTTTTTGGTTTTGGATCTGGATAGAAACAGCTAAAATAATGTAACCTGGACCTGTTTTCGTTCCTGTAGTATTATTGACACCAATAACATTCATTTCCAGCCATTCCTGGTCAGTTTTGTCCTACTGACCTGAACTCTTAAAGTACATGCAATCCAAAACACGTGAGATCTGTTTTTAAGATTCGAGATCCAAACTTGCGGGAAGACCCGAGCTGGGACTCGGTTCGACATAGAACCCCATAGTGACCCGAGCTGTGACTCTGTTCTCCTCCAAACTGCAAAATTAGGGTGTGTTCTGTTTTCGACAAAAACCAACCCCCCTCATATGTACCTATAGGTGAATGATTCTACCCCCAGTCCAGTTTTGGGCCTCTTCAGTGCCGGGATATCGCTGTTGTCATGTGACCGGCGGGATTTCATATGTATTCCAATAATACACATAGGTGGGACTCATACAGGAATAATTGTATTAAGCTGTAATTCCTCTTGAACTCATACATCTCGGTGAGAAAGCTCAGGGTGTGGGGGCCAGTGTAATATATGGTTATACGTAGAGGCACTGCCTAGCGGCTCACCAATTACTTAGTGGCCGCTGCATTCCCATAAATCTCCTGCACCTCATGCAAAGTACTGGGGATGAGGCACTGACATGAAAGAAGGAAAGATATTTATGCCAGCCTCTGAGGTTTATCTGCTGCAAATCTCAGCGATTGTCTGGAATGTCTCTCTATCTGAAGAAAGAAGAAGAAGAAAAACAAACAATTTACACTCACGGTTCTTTTTATTGTATAAATAGATTATTTCGGTGTAAATGCCTGATGTATAGGTTCATTATCTATCTGTGTATAGGAAATAGAGTCCTTTTATCCAGCAATATATTCACTCACCTTTGTATTGGGTCTGAGCCAGCGTATCTATTATACTCTGAAAGATCCCGCAGTCCATCTCCTGAAGCGGATTATTGATTACACTGGCAGGTAATAGTCCCTAAAACAGTAACTCAATCACGTCAACTCAATGAGAACGTCTTCTAGTCTTGTTTCAGTGAGGGTTTAGGATATTGGGAGGGTAACATAAAAGTAAAAGTTATGCATAATGGGGGTAATTCAGACTTGATCGTAGCAGCAAATTTGTTAGCAGTTGGGCAAAACCATGGAGGTCATTCCGACCCGATCGCATGCTGCAGTTGTTCGAAGCGGTGCGATCGGGTCAGAACTGCGCATGCCAGACGGCCGTTGTTGCCCAGTTAATCAGGCAGAGGCGGTCTCTGGGCGGGAGGGGGCGGCACGGCTGCATTTGGCCGCCATTTTAGTGGTGCGAGCCGGAGCGGGTGGGTGACGTCACACCCAGCCGCTGCAACCAGGGCAGCGACGAGTAACTCCCGGCCAGCTGCAGGAGCTGCGCTGGCCGGGAATTACTCTTCAAGTACAAAAGCATCACCGCTGTACGATGCATTTGTACTTGTGCGAGAGGGGTGGGGCTGACATGCGGGGGCGGTCAAGCCCTGTGCTGGGCGTCCCCCCGCATGTCAGGGAAGATTATCGTAGCTGTGCTAAATATAGCACAGCTACAATCAACTCAAAATGACCCCCCATGTGCGCTGCAGGGGGAGCAGATGTAACATGTGCAGAGAGAGTTAGATTTGGGTGGGGTGTGTTCAAACTGAAATCTAAATTGCAGTGTAAAAATAAAGCTGCCAGTATTTACCCTGCACAGAAACAAAATAACCCACCCACATCTAACTCTCTCTGCACATGTTATATCTGCCCCACCTGCAGTGCACAGGGGGGCTAATTCAGACCTGATTGCACGCTAGGTTTTTTCGCTGCGCTGTGATCAGGTCACTACTGCGCATGCATATGCACCGCAATACGCAGGCGCGTCATATTGGTACAAAGCGGATCGTTGCTGTGTGATGGATTTTACGGAGGGCCAATTCGCACAGCCGATCGCAAGGAGATTGACAGGAAGAGGGCGTTTATGGGTGGTAACTGACCGTTTTCTGGGAGTGTTTGGGAAAACACAGGCGTGTCCAAGTGTTTGCAGGGCGGGTGTCTGACGTCAATTCCGGGCCAGGACTGGCTGAAGTGATCGCAGCGGCTGAGTAAGTTCTGGACAACTCGGAAACTGCACAAAACTTTTTTGCACCGCTCGGCTGCACATGCGATCGCACACTTGCACGGCTAAAATAAACTCCTCTATAGGCGGCGACTATCTGATCGCAGTGCTGCAAAAAATAGCTAGCGAGTGATCAGGTCTGAATTAGCCCCATGGTTTTTTGCCCAACTGCTAACAAATGTGCTGCTCCGATCAGGTCTGAATTACCCCCAATGTACAGTAACTGATTGAAACTGCAATTATTGTAATGTAATGATGGAGCCATCTCTCAGCAAATTTCCGGTGTTTCATTTCTTGTACTGATTTGCGATTCCTAAAGATGGTCAAATCGAAATAGATGCCAACCATGATGGAGTATTCCTAGATTCCGTTGCCTACTGTCCTACAGTCCTCCGAATTCTTTATTGTAGAGAGACATCATTTTGGGCCCGCGTGCATGCATGTAGACCCCCATGACGGATAAAGCCGCAGATGCAGATTTGGGACGCACAATCAGTTTCCTTTGCAATTTAAAATGTTATATTTGAAAATTGTGCATTATGCAGAGCTGGAACTACAATACTGTGCAAAAGTTTTAGGCAGGTGTGGAAAAAATGCTGCAAAGTAAGAATGCTTTCAAAAATAGAAGTATTACAGGTTGAGTATCCCATATCCAAATATCCGAAATACGGAATATTCCGAAATACGGACTATTTGAGTGAGAGTGAGATAGTGAAACGTTTGTTTTTTTGATGTCTCAATGTACACAAACTTTGTTTAATACACAAAGTTATTAAAAATATTGTATTAAATGACCTTCAATCTGTATGTATAAGGTGTATATGAAACATAAATGATTCGTGTGAATGTACACACATTTTGTTTAATGCACAAAGTTATAAAAAATATTGGCTAAAATGACCTGCAGGCTGTGTGTATAAGGTGTATATGTAACATAAATGCATTCTGTGCTTAGACTTAGGTCCCATCACCATGATATCTCATTATGGTATGTAATTATTCCAAAATACAGAAAAATCCGATATCCAAAATACCTCTGGTCCCAAGCATTTTGGATAAGGGATACTCAACCTGTAATAGTTTATTTTAATCAATTAACAAAATGCACAGTGAATGAACAGAAGAGAGATCTAAATCAAATCAATAGTTGGTGTGACCACCCGTTGCCTTCAAAACATCATCAACTCGGCGGCATTTACTACTGATCCCCTGACAAATACCTCTCTCCACTTCAGTCTATCCTCAATGCTGCTGCCCGGCTCATTTTCCTCACCAAACGCACTACGTCCACCTCTCTTCTCCTACTAGACCTTCACTGGCTCCCCTTCCCTTTCAGAATCCATTTCAAGCTTCTCACACTCGCTTACAAAGCCCTCACCCACTCCTCTCCCATCTACATCTCTGACCTTATCTCCCTTTACACTCCCACCCGTCCTCTTCGCTCTGCTAATGCACGCCGACTCTCCTGCCTACGGATTACTTCCTCCCACTCCTACCTCCAAGATTTTTCACGTGCTGCACCACTTCTCTGGAATTCCCTACCTCTACCCCTCAGACTCTCCACCTCTCTACAAAACTTCAAACGGGCTCTCAAAATCCACTTCTTCACCAAACCCAGCCAAATCTCTTCCTAACCCTCTCGTCCACGCTCTCTATGTACCCCATCTGTCTCACCCCTGTCTGTCTACCCCTCCCCTTTAGAATGTAAGCTCTCACGAGCAGGGCCCTCTTCCCTCATGTGCTTATCCTTTCTTACTTTAATAATCTTCAACTGCACCAAATCCAGCAGGCTTCTGCCACCTGATTCTTATTTCAGGGTCATCTGCTGATGTAGCTATGTTTATTTACCCTGTACTTGTCCTATATTGTCATCAACTGTAAGTCGCTGTTTTCCTGTTTTGATTATTTGTTTATGTACTCTGTAATTGGGCGCTGCGGAACCCTTGTGGTGCCATATAAATAAAGGATAATAATAATAACTCTTCTAGGTACACTTGCGCAAAGTCAGGGATTTTGTAGGACTATAGTCAGGATTAACCAATCATACCAGGTGATAATGATCATCGTTTTCATATGTAAGTTGAAACACAGTAATTAACTGCAGTAGAAACAGCTGTGTACGAGGCGGTATGCGGTAAATATACCACCTGTTGGGATCCCGGTGTTCAGGATCCTGACACCGGAATCCCGACTGGCGACTAAGTACCGGTGGTCGGAATCCCAACCACCCTCGGGTGGTATGTCCACGCCACAATCCGAGTGGGAATATAATCTGTGGTCGGAATCCCAACCACCGGGCTCAATACGTGGTGAGCGCAGCGAGCCCACCAGGGGACTCGCACTTGCTGCCGCTATCCCAACAGCCGGTATATCATATGTATTCCGTAGGCGGCTACTGCTGCAACAGCCTACCGGGTCCCGTTGCAGCGTGCTGGGCCGGGGAGAGTGGCTGCTGCTGCTGCTGATAGGTAAGGGAGGAAGTGGCGGCAGACTCGGCTCCTCCAGCCTGATCCAACGAGTCTGGGCCTGGGTAATTAGTACCTGCCCCCTCTATCCGCCGGAACACATCTAGTTGTATATTTCCCGGCCACCGGTACATACTATGGCTTTCTCAGGAGTATATGCGTCTTTTTCCTAGTTTGCAAATGCACAGACACACACTTACTGTACTTGGCCTATTCTAGACCACCGCCATCTCGCCCTATTCCACTTATCCAATCACGTGCGAGTGTAAGTGCCAGAATCCCACAAATCTGAATGGGTGCCTATCCTTGTGCTCACTGTTCTAGGCATGAATGCAAGAAACCCTACCCCATCTGGCCCAGTGATCTCTCCCAGCCCATACATCCCTAATCTGCAGGCAATGTCAGATAGGTTCTGATAAGACGGTATGGATCATTAGCTAAGATGTAGTGAAACCTCCAAAATGTGCAGCTGCATTAAGCTCTGGCTTTGCCTATAGAGGCCTATGGGCTTCTTTCCACAATGAGCCCCAGAGAGGAATCCAAAGAGTCCCTCTCCATCCCCCACAGCTTCCACATCTGCCGGCCGACCGCTGCACATGTGCTGTAGGGTTCCCGTGTCATAACGTCAGTATTTCGCCAGGACAGATCTACATTGGAAGAGACTGGTGGTAACTAATCATGCATACCGGTATCCGTGCGGCAGGGGGCGGGATGTATCGCAAAGTGATACATTCCGCCCTTAGAGAGTATACTATAGAAACAGAAAAAGAGGCGCAATGGGCAACGCCTCCAATTGTCTTCTTTAGAACTAGGGCACTACTTTAGGGCATAACATTAACTAGGGCACTACCGGGGGGCATAATGTTAACTAGGGCACTACTATGGGGCATAACATTAACTAGGGCACTACAATGGGGCATAACATTAACTAGGACACTACTATAGGGCATAACATAACTAGGGCACTACTATGGGGCATAACATTAACCAGGGCACTACCATGGAGCATAACATTAACTAAGGCACTACAATGGGGCATAACATTAACTAGGGCACTACTATGGGGCATAACATTAACTAGGGCACTACAATGGGGCATAACATTAACTAGGGCACTACTATGGGGCATAACATTAACTAGGGCACTACAAGGGGGCATAACATTAACTAGGGCACTACTATGGGGCATAACATTAACTAGGGCACTACAATGGGGCATAACATTAACCAGGGCACTACCATGGAGCATAACATTAACTAGGGCACTACTATGGGGCATAACATTAACTAGGGCACTACAATGGGGCATAACATTAACTAGGGCACTACTATGGGGCATAACATTAACTAGGGCACTACAATGGGGCATAACATTAACTAAGGCACTACAATGGGGCATAACATTAACTAGGGCACTACTACGGGGCATAACATTAACTAGGGCACTACTATGGGGCATAACATTAACTAGGGCACTACAATGAGGCATAACATTAACTAGGGCACTACTATGGGGCATAACATTAACTAGGGCACTACTATGGGGCATAACATTAACTAGGGCACTACTATGGGGCATAACATTAACTAGGGCACTACAATGGGGCATAACATTAACTAGGGCACTACTACGGGGCATAACATTAACTAGGGCACTACAATGGGGCATAACATTAACTAAGGCACTACAATGGGGCATAACATTAACTAGGGCACTACTACGGGGCATAACATTAACTAGGGCACTACTATGGGGCATAACATTAACTAGGGCACTACAATGAGGCATAACATTAACTAGGGCACTACTATGGGGCATAACATTAACTAGGGCACTACTATGGGGCATAACATTAACTAGGGCACTACTAACGGTATGGATCATTAGCTAAGATGTAGTGAAACCTCCAAAATGTGCAGCTGCATTAAGCTCTGGCTTTGCCTATAGAGGCCTATGGGCTTCTTTCCACAATGAGCCCCAGAGAGGAATCCAAAGAGTCCCTCTCCATCCCCCACAGCTTCCACATCTGCCGGCCGACCGCTGCACATGTGCTGTAGGGTTCCCGTGTCATAACGTCAGTATTTCGCCAGGACAGATCTACATTGGAAGAGACTGGTGGTAACTAATCATGCATACCGGTATCCGTGCGGCAGGGGGCGGGATGTATCGCAAAGTGATACATTCCGCCCTTAGAGAGTATACTATAGAAACAGAAAAAGAGGCGCAATGGGCAACGCCTCCAATTGTCTTCTTTAGAACTAGGGCACTACTTTAGGGCATAACATTAACTAGGGCACTACCGGGGGGCATAATGTTAACTAGGGCACTACTATGGGGCATAACATTAACTAGGGCACTACAATGGGGCATAACATTAACTAGGACACTACTATAGGGCATAACATAACTAGGGCACTACTATGGGGCATAACATTAACCAGGGCACTACCATGGAGCATAACATTAACTAAGGCACTACAATGGGGCATAACATTAACTAGGGCACTACTATGGGGCATAACATTAACTAGGGCACTACAATGGGGCATAACATTAACTAGGGCACTACTATGGGGCATAACATTAACTAAGGCACTACAAGGGGGCATAACATTAACTAGGGCACTACTATGGGGCATAACATTAACTAGGGCACTACAATGGGGCATAACATTAACCAGGGCACTACCATGGAGCATAACATTAACTAGGGCACTACTATGGGGCATAACATTAACTAGGGCACTACAATGGGGCATAACATTAACTAGGGCACTACTATGGGGCATAACATTAACTAGGGCACTACAATGGGGCATAACATTAACCAGGGCACTACCATGGAGCATAACATTAACTAGGGCACTACTATGGGGCATAACATTAACTAAGGCACTACAAGGGGGCATAACATTAACTAGGGCACTACTATGGGGCATAACATTAACTAGGGCACTACAATGGGGCATAACATTAACTAGGGCACTACTATGGGGCATAACATTAACTAGGGCACTACTATGGGGCATAACATTAACTAGGGCACTACAATGGGGCATAACATTAACTAGGGCACTACTACGGGGCATAACATTAACTAGGGCACTACAATGGGGCATAACATTAACTAAGGCACTACAATGGGGCATAACATTAACTAGGGCACTACTACGGGGCATAACATTAACTAGGGCACTACTATGGGGCATAACATTAACTAGGGCACTACAATGAGGCATAACATTAACTAGGGCACTACTATGGGGCATAACATTAACTAGGGCACTACTATGGGGCATAACATTAACTAGGGCACTACAATGAGGCATAACATTAACTAGGGCACTACAATGAGGCATAACATTAACTAGGGCACTACAATGAGGCATAACATTAACTAGGGCACTACTATGGGGCATAACATTAACTAGGGCACTACAATGGGGCATAACATAACTAGGGCACTACAATGGGGCATAACATTAACTAGGGCACTACAATGGGGCATAACATTAACTAGGGCACTACAATGAGGCATAACATTAACTAGGGCACTACAATGAGGCATAACATTAACTAGGGCACTACTTTGGCTCCAAAAATGAGCTAGGGCACTATTATGAGGCATACAATTAATAACTGCTGTGGAGAGGTGTTTCTATAGAAGCATTGGGACAGGGGCACCTTCAATATGTTGCTTTGGGGCCCACAAAGTTCTTGTTACGCCCCTGATTCCTGGCATTGGTCAGTTGTTTCTGATGTATTCATGGGGGCACTGAGTGGGTAAGAGGAAACAAAGTACTCGGGCACAGGCTTCTGTAGGGGCATATCAATGCAGGGGAGGTATAACCATGACCACTCTGCCAGCAAAGGTTCCAACACTACAAAGGAACTTAGGCACCCAGTTCTCAGGGCTATTGGCTGGTGTTTGGGATGTTTCGTTGCGCTTATTTGACGTTTTGTTCTGTAATACACATTTTGCTAGTTTCACAACAGAAATAAATATGGTTCTTCAATGACTCTCGATGCAACATCAGTGTCATTAATGTAGTTTGTAGACAAATGCACATGAAGTAATAACGTTAGTGTTAAGGGCTCTTCTTAAAGATGGCTGTCATTAAGCCGTCATTAGTGGAAGGGAAGCATCTAATTGCTGTAGATAATTACATTTGAAAATAGAATTAAGGGGAAGGGTCACACTGAAGAGTGAGGAATGGAGGTAGGGGGCACAACATGGAGGAGCAGACGGATTACAAGACCTGCGCACGGTTTCTTAGTGAAGTCTTATGTAACAGCCAGTTCTACTTGTGCCATTTATAAAGATGCTGCGCATGGGAAATAAGAGGTGTCATTGATTGGTGAAGGAATCGCAATGACTATCAGGGAGGTTACACTGTATCACAGCAAGTTAGTTTAGTAGCTGATTGTAGAGATGCCGTAGAAGGGTTAATTTGTGGGTTTTAAATTGACGTGTTCAAAATGTTTTATGCTGAGAAGCAATCACAGGGTACAGTAACACTCAATGCATACCCTGTGACTGTACACATAACACTGAGGGACATATTCTGTGTACACATAATGTAACACTGAGGGGTGTATTCTGTGTACACATACTATAACACTGAGGGGCATATTCTGTGTACACATACTATAACACTGAGGGACATATTCTGTGTACACATACTATAACACTGAGGGACATATTCTGTGTACACATACTATAACACTGAGGGACATATTCTGTGTACACATACTATAACACTGAGGGACATATTCTGTGTACACATACTATAACACTGAGGGACATATACTGTGTACACATAATGTAACACTGAGGGGCGTATTCTGTGTACACATACTGTGACACTGAGGAACGTATTCTGTATACACACACTGTAACACGGAGGGACGTATTCTGTGTACACATACTGTAACACTGAGGGGTGTATTCTGTGTGCATATACTATAACACTGAGGGACATATTCTGTGTACACATACTATAACACTGAGGGACATATTCTGTGTACACATAATGTAACACTGAAGGACATATTCTATGTACACATAATGTAACACTGAGGGGTGTATTCTGTGTACACATACTATAACACTGAGGGACATATTCTGTGTACACATAGGGGGTCATTCCGAGTTGATCGTAGCTGCCCTAAATTTAGCACAGCTACGATCGTAAACTCAGACATGCGGGGGTACGCCCAGCACAGGGCTGGTCCGCCCCGCATGTCAGTGCCGACCTCCCCCACCCAAATACAAAAGCATCGCACAAGGGCGATGCCTTTGTATTTGAGGAGTAACTCCCGGCCAGCGCAGCTCCTGCGGCAGGCCGGGAGTTGCTTGTCGCTCCCGCTGGCCGCAGCGGCTGCGTGAGTCGTCACGCAGCCACCGCGGCCCGCCCCCCCAACAGTCCGGCCACGCCTGCGTTGGCCGGACCGCTCCCCCTAAACGGCAGCTTAACGCCGCCGTTCATTCATATCCCGCCTAGCGACTGCCTCTGTCTCAGAGGCGATCGTTAGGTAACGAAAGCTGCCATGCTCCGGCGCACTGTGGCGCCGGCACATGCGCAGTTCCGACCCGATCGCTACGCTGCGACAAACTGCAGCGAGCGATTGGGTCGGAATGACCCCCATACTGTAACACTGAGGGACGGATTCTGTGTACACATACTGTAACACTGAGGTATCATTCCGAGATGATCGTAGCTGTGCTAAATTTAGCACAGCTACGATCATTCACACTGACATGCGGGAGGACGCCCAGCACAGGGCTATCCCACCCTGCATGTCAGTGCCGGCTCTCCACAGAAGTGCAAAGGCATCGCACAGCGGCGATGCCTTTGCACTTCAAGGGTAGCTTCCGACCAGCGCAGCTTTAGCGTGTTGGCCGGGAGCTACTTATCGGCCCGCAGCAGCTTCGTGTGACGTCACCCAGCCGCTGTGGGCCACCCACCGTTCTGTGCGGCCACGCCTGCGTTGGCCGAACCGCGCCCACGAAACGGCGGCCAAACGCTGTTGTTTCGTCCCCCCGGCCCAGCAACCGACTCTGTCAATCAGTATACATACGCAGTACGCAGTACACATACGCATACGCAATACTGACCCGATCGCACCACTGCGATAAACTGCAGCGTGCGATTGGGTCAGAATGACCCCCTTGTGTACTCATACTGTAACACTGAGGGACGTATTCTTTGTACACACACTGTAACACGGAGGGACGTATTCTGTGTACACATACTGTGACACTGAGGGACGTATTGTGTGTACGCATACTGTGACACTGAGGGACGTATTCTGTGTACACATACTGTGACACTGAGGGACGTATTCTGTGTACACATACTGTGACACTGAGGGACGTATTCTGTATACACATACTGTGACACTGAGGGACGTATTCTGTAAACACATACTGTGACACTGAGGGACGTATTCTGTGTACACATACTGTAACACTGAGGGACGTATTCTGCGTACACATACTGTGACACTGAGGGACGTATTCTGTGTACTCATACTGTAACACTGAGGGACGTATTCTGTGTACACATACTGTAACACGGAGGGACGTATTCTGCGTATACATACTGTGACACCGAGGGACGTATTCTGTATACACATACTGTGACACTGAGGGACGTATTCTGTGTACGCATACTGTGACACTGAGGGACGTATTCTGTATACACATACTGTGACACTGAGGGACGTATTCTGTGTACGCATACTGTGACACTGAGGGACGTATTCTGTGTACACATACTGTAACACTGAGGGACATATTCTGTGTACACATACTGTGACACTGAGGGACGTATTCTGTATACACATACTGTGACACTGAGGGACGTATTCTGTGTACGCATACTGTGACACTGAGGGACGTATTCTGTATACACATACTGTGACACTGAGGGACGTATTTTGTGTACGCATACTGTAACACTGAGGGACGTATTCTGTGTACACATACTGTGACACTGAGGGACGTATTCTGTGTACACATACTGTAACACGGAGGGACAGATTCTGTGTACACATACTGTAACACTGAGGGACGTATTCTGCGTATACATACTGTAACACTGAGGGACGTATTCTGCGTACACATACTGTAACAGTGAGGGACGTATTCTGCGTACACGTACTGTAACACTGAGGGACATATTCTGTGTACACATACTGTAACACTGAGGGACGTATTCTGTGTACACATACTGTAACACTGAGGGACATATTCTGTGTACACATACTGTGACACGGAGGGACGTATTCTGTGTACACATACTGTTAACACTGAGGGACGTATTCTGTGTACACATTCTGTAACACTGAGGGACATACTCTGCGTACACATACTGTAACACTGAGGGACATATTCTGTGTACACACACTGTAACACTGAGGGACATATTCTGTGTACACATACTGTAACACTGAGGGACGTATTCTGTGTACACATACTGTAACACTGAGGGACATGTTCTGTGTACACATACTGTGACACGGAGGGACGTATTCTGTGTACACATACTGTTAACACTGAGGGACGTATTCTGTGTACACATACTGTAACACTGAGAGACATACTCTGCGTACACATACTGTAACACTGAGGGACGTATTCTGCGTATACATACTGTAACACTGAGGGACTTATTCTGTGTACACGTACTGTAATACTGAGGGATGTATTTTGTGTACACATACTGTAACACTGAGGGACGTATTCTGTGTACACATACTGTAACACTGAGGGACATATTCTGTGTTCACATTCTGTAACACTGAGGGATGTATTCTGTGTACACATACTGTAACACTGAGGGACGTATTTTGTGTACACATACTGTAACACTGAGGGACGTATTCTGTGTACACATACTGTAACACTGAGGGACATATTCTGTGTTCACATTCTGTAACACTGAGGGATGTGTTCTGTGTACACATACTGTAACACTGAGGGACGTATTCTGAGCAATTTTGTTTGAGGGTGTACACTTGGTTGTAAAAATTGTTGCATTCGGTTGATACTTCATTCATAGTTGCCGACTTTCTGCCAGCCAGATCAGCACAGCGCAAAGATTCCCAGTATGGAAGGGCAGGATCCTTCACGGAGATAAAATGATCAAAACTAGAATGGCGTGGATTCATTCACCTATAGGTACAGAAGAGGGGGTTTGGTTTTGCTGAAAACCTGAACACACTGGTTTTGAGGTGAATTGAGTCCCAGCACAACGGGAGATGCAGGCGGGGCATGGCTTGGCACAGTGGGTGGGGAGGGGGCATGATGCAACGGAAGCAGTGGGTTGGGTCGTTAATTGATGAGTGCGTCATCATAGCCACACACCCCCATGCTATGCTGAGATTACCGTAATTGTACAGCTTGGGGCGTGGCTATGATTATGCAATTCAGCGCAAATTGCGTCATTGGCCTACCTACTTCACTTAGTAAGTGGGCATCTGAGTGGAGAGGTGCAGGCGAATTCAGGAGACATGTCCACTTTGCTGGGGCGGAGGGGTGGGGGGGTGGCAATAGCGCCACCCAATTTTCGGGAGCCTCCTAGCTTAAATGCCGACTTTGAAGTAAAATGGTTTCTTTAATTTTTCTGGCTAGGTCTCCTTTTCACAATGCATTGCCTTTTCAATCCCCGAGATGCCAGACTAATAGACTTTTTTCTGTCTTCAGTTCGGTATATAATTTATTCTTTGGCAGTTTCAGTGTTTCTTGCGATAGGGATAAAGCAGAGTTATAAATAGTCATCTAAAAGTATCACGGGGTGCTATGGTGATTTTTTTTAAAGAACTTGCTGCATAATTCCTCATTAGAACCTTGAAGCTTATTCCTGACCTTGTACTATAATTTGGCTCGTCTGTCCCTATATAGCATAAAAAAGGTGATGGGATGATGCTGTCTGCAATATATAGGTCTCAGTAACATTGTACACTATTCTCTGCTTTGTAACAGCTAAGTCCGTGTACATACGCGTCGCTATGACAACGAGATGCGATTAAGAGGAACCGGAAGTGACGGTCCTGGCGCAAGGAATCATGGGACTCGTAGTCACAGCTGTCTAGGGATTCACGCGCCGGGACCAATAGGACTAGAGCGGGGGATTTATAAGTGCCCCTGAATGAATGAGGACACACTGCTTAAGGCTTACCTTGAGAAAGACCCCAGGGCAGGGTCGGAACGCGTGGGTGCCGTGGCCTGGTGACTGGACCATCGGGAAGGCGGATTGGGCAGAGAGACTAGGAGCTGCAGCCTTGGACTCCCTTGATTCCTGTGCGAATAAGATTCCAGCATTGCCATTTCTTTACATCTATATGGTAATTATCCACCTGACCGTTTGATGCAGGATACCATGGCTTTCTGATATACCACATGCTGCTGTTTTACACAAAGTGATTGTGATTCATGTGTGTTAGAGGACCAATGAGATAGTCCTCACAATTGTTTCGGTAATTACATCGATTAATCAGCTTCTTGTGGCATATTGTTCATTGTTTTTAATCTGTGTGTGTCCAATTGTTTATCACCCTTGATGGGTCATTTTTTAATTGTTTTAAATGTGTATTTGTAATAAAAAAACGGAATTACACTATGTCACTTTTATTATCTCTCCTATAATATCTGTGCCATCCGATTGGGAGAAGAGAGTGACAATATTTACTCCAATACGAATATAAGTATTCATTATTACTATTTATTTGAATTTGCGCTGGTGGATTGGTTTCTCTATTCTGTTGCATCTTTGACTTTCTGGTGGAGGGCTGGGAAAACCTCCGTTTTGAGAGACTTATCACCAGCTGCATAGTGCGCACAGAGATATCGGTGCACCTCTTTGACTTGTAGCAAAAGCCGAAATGAAGAGAATATACCAATTAGGAACACTGAAACCAGGCGGCTTAAATGCCGACTTTGAAGTAAAATGGTTTCTTTAATTTTTCTGGCTAGGTCTCCTTTTCACAATGCATTGCCTTTTCAATCCCCGAGATGCCAGACTAATAGACTTTTTTCTGTCTTCAGTTCGGTATATAATTTATTCTTTGGCAGTTTCAGTGTTTCTTGCGATAGGGATAAAGCAGAGTTATAAATAGTCATCTAAAAGTATCACGGGGTGCTATGGTGATTTTTTTTAAAGAACTTGCTGCATAATTCCTCATTAGAACCTTGAAGCTTATTCCTGACCTTGTACTATAATTTGGCTCGTCTGTCCCTATATAGCATAAAAAAGGTGATGGGATGATGCTGTCTGCAATATATAGGTCTCAGTAACATTGTACACTATTCTCTGCTTTGTAACAGCTAAGTCCGTGTACATACGCGTCGCTATGACAACGAGATGCGATTAAGAGGAACCGGAAGTGACGGTCCTGGCGCAAGGAATCATGGGACTCGTAGTCACAGCTGTCTAGGGATTCACGCGCCGGGACCAATAGGACTAGAGCGGGGGATTTATAAGTGCCCCTGAATGAATGAGGACACACTGCTTAAGGCTTACCTTGAGAAAGACCCCAGGGCAGGGTCGGAATGCGTGGGTGCCGTGGCCTGGTGACTGGACCATCGGGAAGGCGGATTGGGCAGAGAGACTAGGAGCTGCAGCCTTGGACTCCCTTGATTCCTGTGCGAATAAGATTCCAGCATTGCCATTTCTTTACATCTATATGGTAATTATCCACCTTACCGTTTGATGCAGGATACCATGGCTTTCTGATATACCACATGCTGCTGTTTTACACAAAGTGATTGTGATTCATGTGTGTTAGAGGACCAATGAGATAGTCCTCACAATTGTTTCGGTAATTACATCGATTAATCAGCTTCTTGTGGCATATTGTTCATTGTTTTTAATCTGTGTGTGTCCAATTGTTTATCACCCTTGATGGGTCATTTTTTAATTGTTTTAAATGTGTATTTGTAATAAAAAAACGGAATTACACTATGTCACTTTTATTATCTCTCCTATAATATCTGTGCCATCCGATTGGGAGAAGAGAGTGACAATATTTACTCCAATACGAATATAAGTATTCATTATTACTATTTATTTGAATTTGCGCTGGTGGATTGGTTTCTCTATTCTGTTGCATCTTTGAGTTTCGGGAGAGTAGGCTAATATGTCTTCATTTCTTATTGCTGTGATAAGCGACAATAAGAACGGGCCTTATTCAGAGGTACAGTTGTATGTACATAAACGGGAATATATGTGGCACCATCTGAACTCTGAGCAACCTATGCTGCCTCAGACTGAGCAGCTCCCCGAAGACGACGGGGCCGCTCTAGCTGTGAACGACATTGAAGTGGCTGACTAGGCAATGTTCAGAAAGTGGTCCTGCCACGCCTGTTTTTTTCTAGCCCCAAACACTGACTCAGTTTGTGAATTAGGAGTCTATTCATGAAGCAGTGAAAAGAGTGGAGAGTGAGCCTGTGGAGAAGTTGTCCATGGCAACCAATCAGCTGCTCCGTACAATTGTACAGTATGCAAATGATAAATGTTATTTCAATGCTGATTGGTTGCCATGAATAGACCCCTAAATCCTTTGTGTTTGCGCTATTGCTATTCCATACCTCCCAGCTTGTGAGTCTTGATGGTCGGGACAAATACGTGCTTTAGGGGACGTGGCAATGTGGCAAGGGGGAGTGGTCTCGAGCGGATTGCCAAGCTGGAAATCCATGTCCCCCTTTTTTTTTGTCATGCTGGGGGTCGCCTAGCACTCCAGGAGCTGCAGCAGAGCCCCGCGCCTCTCCCAGAGCCGGCACAGTGTGTGTGGATTACATGCCCCTTTGAGGCATTTGTTATCAAGGTTTGGCGCAACTGAAAATGACTACAATCTCTCCCCAAGTAGTCAAACGTCTATTGCCACCAGTGTGCCGCTGAACCTGTCTCCGCTCTCTTCCTTGCATACGGTAGGCCGCTGCCACTAGTGACAGAAATCCGGCAGAGAAGGAGTTAGATTTAAAACTGGTAAATAACTAAAAAGACAATAGAGTAAATTACACGGGAAAAAGCCAATAGAAAAGTCAGGCATTAAGCACGGCGGCACATTAAGTGGAACAGATTTCCTGTGTTTGATGCTGCATCTCAGGGAGTTGAGCAATAGAAAGAGTCAGCTGTGTTACAGATACTGTGCAGACCGCTGGCACTGCATCTCTCCCCGTCTCCCACCAGGCCCCAGCAAAATCATTCTATAGGAAAGATTTAGGGTAACCTAATTAAGTGAAAACCGCGGCTTGTCTTCTTCCCATCAGCAACTATCATTGGCTGGATATTATCAGCTACTTTCCACTCCTCACGGGAAGGCTGCATCAATCCTCTCATAAGAGCCAACTAATACGATTTATTTGGCAGAATTACTGCAAGTTTTAATTGCTTCAGTGTCTCAACGTTAACTTTTTCGCTGCCGTTTGCTGTAAGCTGCCGAGAAACCGCAAACGCTTGGACCCTTAGCGCTAATCCTCTGTTAATGTGGATTACTCTCCGCTGGGCATGCGGCTGTTAATGATGTTTTCACTTGCGCTTGGAGGTGACCTGAATACGTAGAGTTTCAGAGAAAATGTGACGTACCTGGAAGTAAGGAACAATACAAGTGGGAATGGAGCCATTGGAAACAGCGTGTTCCAATTTCATCTGCTGTACTGAGATTCTGCAGTTTAAATTGATATTTTTTTTCAAGTGACTTTAAAATAAATGGTTTAGAATATGGGGAGAAGTAGGACCAAAGTGCCAAAGTCTCTGCCAACGTATGCACCATGTTTCTGAAGGCATTGCCATAAATACAGTATGACGACACTGGTAACAGGAAGGAGTGTGAGATTATTGTCCCCCACCTCTTAAAATGCCTCTGGGTGCTACCCACCCATGATCGCAAATACAGTAAGATGAGCCTTGTATGTAAAGTCTGCAACACAGGGGGGTTCAGTTCATCCAGCCCTTTGCAATAGAGCTGAAATAAGAGCTTAGATTCATTTATACTGAACGCATTCTGCAGGCTTAAAGTAACCCACAATACACACAATTTTAAAATACATTTCTGCAACAAAACAATTGCTCTAGAAAAGTAGAAAGGAGCATAGAGGAAACATATTTTTCCATTCTAAATGGAATTTCACTCTAACAATGTGACAAGGATGCAAAATGCATTTTAAATACCAAGTTGAGTACCTTTAAAGCATCCTTCAACTAGTCAATAACTTTCCTCCTACAGTACATATCATTATCTCCTTTTCAAAATCTCTCTGGAGGGACATTCGGTATAGCTGCCAGTTGCACATGAACAAACAAACCATACCTCAACACCAACTCGGGGAGGGGCACATAGAATTGTTCTGCTTTGTGGTACAGACATGGGGGTGTGCAAGTAGACTTCCTTGCTTGAGCGCTGTGTGCAGATGGAAATGCAACGGCTGTTTCTGACAGATCTGAACTTGCACCCAGATACTAATGATGACAGCTGCATCGGTTGACGTAAAAGAAAAAAAAAAAGATTTTAAACCTACCGGTAAATCTTTTTCTCCTAGTCCGTAGAGGATGCTGGGGACTCCGTAAAGACCATGGGGTATAGACGGGCTCCGCAGGAGACATGGGCACTATAAAGAACTTTTAGTATGGGTGTGCACTGGCTCCTCCCTCTATGCCCCTCCTCCAGACCTCAGTTAGAGAACTGTGCCCAGAGGAGATGGACAATATGAGGAAAGGATTTTGTTAATCTAAGGGCAAGATACATACCAGCCCACACCATCCACACCGTATAACCTGGAATATACGCAACCAGTTAACAGTATGAACAAAAAACAGTATCAAGACAGATTCCAACTGTAACATAACCCTTATGTAAGCAACAACTATATACCAGTCTTGCAGATTTAGTCCGCACTGGGACGGGCGCCCAGCATCCTCTACGGACTAGGAAAAAAAGATTTACTGGTAGGTTTAAAATCTTATTTTCTCTTACGTCCTAGAGGATGCTGGGGACTCCGTAAGGACCATGGTGTTTATACCAAAGCTCCCAACCGGGCGGGAGAGTGCGGATGACTCTGCAGCACCGACTGAGCAAACGCAAGGTCCTCATCAGCCAGGGTATCAAACTTGTAGAATTTTGCGAAAGTGTTTAAACCCGACCAAGTAGCTGCTCGGCAAAGCTGTAATGCCGAGACGCCTCGGGCAACCGCCCAAGAAGAGCCCACCTTCCTAGTGGAACGGGCCTTCACCGAAATTGGTAACGCCAATCCAGCCGTAGAATGAACCTGCTGAATCGAGTTACAGATCCAGCGAGCAATAGCCTGCTTAGAAGCAGGACCGCCAACCTTGTTGGCTGCATACAGGACAAACAGAACCTCTGTTTTCCTAACCCTAGCCATCCTGGCTACATAAATATTTAAGGCCCTGACTACATCCAGGGACTTGGAGTCCTCCAAGTCCCCCGTAGCCACAGGCACCACAATAGGTTGGTTCATGCGACAAGACGAAACCACCTTAGGTAGACATTGAGGACGAGTCCTCCATTCCGCTCTATCCACCTGGAAAATCAGATAGGGGCTCTTGTGAGACAAAGCCGCCAATTCGGACACCCGCCTTGCAGATGCCAAGGCCAATAACATGACCACTTTCCAAGTGAGAAACTTCAATTCAACTGTTTGAAAAGGCTCAAACCAGTGCGATTTAAGGAACTGTAACACTACGTTAAGGTCCCATGGTGCCACTGGGGGCACAAAAGGAGTCTGGATGTGTAGCACTCCCCTTACAAAAGTTTGGACTTCTGGGAGTGAAGCCAATTCCTTCTGGAAGACTATAGACAGGGCCGAAATCTGTACCTTAATGGAGCATAACTTTAGGCCCATATCCACTCCTGTCTGTAGAAAGTGGAGAAAACGGCCCAAGTGGAAACCTTCCGTAGGAGCATTCCTGGCTTCACACCAAGATACAAACTTTCTCCAGATACGGTGATAATGTTTCGCCGTCACTTCCTTCCTAGCCTTTATCAGAGTAGGGATGACTCCTTCCGGAATACCCTTCTCCGCTAGGATTCGGTGTTCAACCGCCATGCCGTCAAATGTAACCGCGGTAAGTCTTGGAACACGCAGGGCCCCTGCTGCAACAGGTCCTCTCTGAGAGGAAGAGGCCACGGATCTTCTGTGGGCATCCCCTGAAGATCTGAATACCAGGCCCTTCGAGGCCAATCTGGAACAATGAGTATTGGCCCTCATTCCGAGTTGTTCGCTCGGTAAAAATCTTCGCATCGCAGCGATTTTCCGCTTAATGCGCATGCGCAATGTCCGCACTGCGACTGCGCCAAGTAAATTTGCTATGTAGTTAGGATTTTTACTCACGGCTTTTTCATCGTTCTGGCGATCGTAATGTGATTGACAGGAAATGGGTGTTACTGGGCGGAAACAGGCCGTTTTATGGGCGTGTGGGAAAAAACGCTACCGTTTCCGGAAAAAACGCAGGAGTGGCCGGAGAAACGGAGGAGTGTCTGGGCGAACGCTGGGTGTGTTTGTGACGTCAAACCAGGAACGACAAGCACTGAACTGATCGCAGATGCCGAGTAAGTCTGAAGCTACTCAGAAACTGCTACGAGGTGTGTAATCGCAATATTGCGAATACATCGTTCGCAATTTTAAGATGCTAAGATTCACTCCCAGTAGGCGGCGGCTTAGCATGAGCAAATCTGCTAAAATTCACTTGCGAGCGAACAACTCGGAATGAGGGCCCTTGTCTGCACTCTTGTTCGTCTTATAATTCTCAATATTTTTGAGATGAGAGGCAGAGGAGGGAACACATAGACCGACTGAAATACCCATGGTGTCACTAGGGCGTCCACGCTACTGCCTGAGGGTCCCTCGACCTGGAACAATACCTCTAAAGCTTCTTGTTCAGGCGTGATGCCATCATGTCTATTTGAGGAAGCTCCCAACGACTTGTTATCTCTGCAAAGACTTCTTGATGAAGTCCCCACTCTCCTGGATGGAGATCGTGTCTGCTGAGGAAGACTGCTTCCCAGTTGTCCACACCCGGAATGAATATCGCTGACAGAGCGCTTACGTGATTTTCTGCCCACCGCAGAATCCTGGTGGCTTCCGCCATTGCCACTCTGCTCCTCGTACCGCCTTGGTGGTTTACATGAGCCACAGCTGTGACGTTGTCTGATTGAATCAGAACCGGTAGGTCGCGAAGAAGATTCTCCGCTTGTCGTAGGCCATTGTAAGCGGCCCTTAATTCCAGTATGTAGATGTGTAGGCAAGCCTCCTGGCTTGACCACCGTCCCTGAAAATTCCTTCCTTGTGTGACTGCTCCCCATCCTCGGTGGCTCGCGTCCGTGGTCACAAGGACCCAGTCCTGAATGCCGAACCTGCGACCTTCTAGAAGATGAGCACTCTGCAGCCACCACAGGAGAGACAACCTGGCCCTGGGGGACAGGGTTATCTTCTGATGTATTGGAAGGTGAGACCCGGACCACTTGTCCAGAAGGTACCACTGAAAAGTCCTCGCCTGAAACCTGCTGAAGGGGATGGCCTCGTAGGTCGCCACCATTTTCTCCAGTACTCGAGTGCATTGATGGATTTTTTGTTTTAACAGGTCTCTGACCCCATTCTGGAGTTCCTGGGCTTTTTCCATTGGGAGAAAAACCCTCTTCTGTTCTGTGTACAGAATCATGCCTAAGAAAGACAGCTGAGTTGTTGAAACCAACTGTGACTTTGGTAGATTTAGAATCCAGCCATGTTGCTGCAGCACTCTCAGGGAGAACGACACGCTTTTCTGTAACTGTTCCTTTGATCTCGCTTGTATCAGGAGATCGTCCAAGTACGGGATAATTGTGACTCCTTGCCTGCGCAGGAGTACCATCACTTCCGCCATTACCTTGGTGAAAACCCTTGGGGCCGTGGAAAGCCCAAACGGCAACATCTGAAATTGGAAATGACAGGCCTGTACAGCGAATCTCAGGTACGCTTGATGAGGAGGATAAATGGGGACATGAAGGTATGCATCCTTTATGTCTAGTGACGCCATAAAATCCCCCCCTTCCAAGCTGTAGATCACTGCCCTGAGCGATTCCATCTTGAACTTGAACCTTTTTAAGTACAGGTTCAGGGATTTTAAGTTGAGAATGGGTCTGACCGAGCCATCCGGTTTCGGTTGCCCCAAATAGGGTTGAATAGTACCCTTTTCCCTGATGCATTAAGGGAACCCTAATAATCACTTGCTGTAGACACAGCTTTCGAATGGCAGCCCACACTATCTCCCTCTCTGGGGGATACGCTGGTAAAGCCGATTTGAAGAATCGGGGGGGGGAGGCACGTCTTTGAATTCCAGCTTGTAACCTTGGGACACAATTACCATCGCCCAAGGACCCACATCCGACTGAACCCAGACGTGGCTGAAGAGTCGAAGACGTGCCCCCACCGGAGCGGACTCCCTCAGTGGAGCCCCAGCGTCATGCGGTGGATTTAGTAGAAGCCGGGGAGGACTTCTGTTCCTGGGAACTGGCCGTAGCAGGCATTCTTTTTCCCTCTACCCTTACCTCTGGCGAGTAAGGAAGAGCCCCGACCTCTTCTGGACTTATGCGACCGAGAGGGCTGCATCTGATACTGCGGCGTTTTCTTTTGCTGTGGGGGAACATAAGGCAAAAAAACGGTAGATTTACCCGCGGTAGCTGTTGAAACCAGGTCCGCGAGACCATCCCCAATTAAAAGCTCACCCTTGTAAGGCAAAATTTCCATATGCCTCTCTGAGTCGGCATCACCCGTTCATTGGCTGGTCCACAGCATATATAAGACTGCGTCTTTGATGTGACCTAAAGTCAATAAAATGGTATCCCTATCAAGGGTATCAATATCAGCTGACAAGGTATCTGTCCAAGCTGCTACCACGCTACAAACCCAAGCCGATGCTATTGCCGGTCTGAGCAAAGCCCCCGTATGTGTATAAATTGATTTTAAGGTAGCTTCATGCCTGCGATCCACAGGACCTTTTAGTGCCGCCGTGTCCGGTGACGGTAGGGCCACCTTTTTGGACAAGCGTGTTAAGGCCTTGTCGACCGTGGGTGATGATTCCCACCGTAACCTGTCTTTTGGGAATCTGCAGTTTTTTTCTGGAGTTTCCCGAGCTTTTTCAAATAATGCGTTCAGCTCATAAGATGGGGGAAACGTTACCTCAGGTTTCTTTACCTTAAACCTGTGTACCCTCGTGTCAGGGACAGAGGAGTCATCTGTGATATGCAAAACATCTTTTATTGCAATAATCAAATAATGAATACTTTTTGCCACCCTTGGGTGTAACCTTGTATCATCATAGTCGACACTGGAGTCAGAATCCGTGTCGGTATCAGTGTCTACTATTTGGGACAGGGGACGTTTTTGAGACCCTGAAGGGCCCTGTGACACAGTCAAATACTTGGACTCTGCTTTGTCCAATCTCAAATGTAATAAATTTACATTTGCATTTAAAACATTCCACATGTCCAACCAATCAGGTGTCGGCGTTGCCGACGGAGACACCACAATCATCTGCTCCACCTCCTCCTTGCACAGTGCACACCCATACTAAAAGTTCTTTATAGTGCCCATGTCTCCTGCGGAGCCCGTCTATACCCCATGGTCCTTACGGAGTCCCCAGCATCCGCTAGGACGTAAGAGAAAAGGTGGTCTGGGCTTCCACATGCCGACGCATAGCTCTCTGTCAAACACGGGTGGATTCTCACATTAACATAAAGAAGTGAGTAGGTTACCACGGCTGTACTGACCTGTGACTGCAAGTGTTTGTGACGCAGAATCAGGCCCTCTTTATTAGCCAATATTAATGAGGATATTTTAATATAGGAAGTTTTGTACAATTTAATGCAGTAAACCATCGCTGAGTACCTGTTACCTACTGCTGGGTACAAAATACCAGTTGGGATCCCGACAGTCAGAAGACCAACAACAGGAATCCCGACGGCTTCCGGGTACTTCAGCTCTAGCCATAATCCTACCCCTTAACCCTTATCCTCCCCTCCCGCAGCCTAACCCTAACCTCCCCCTCCCACAGCCTTACCCTAACCCTTCCCTCCCACAGCCTGACCCTAACCCTCCCCTCCAGCAGCCTAACCCTGACCTCCCCCTCCTGCAGTCTAACCTTAACCTCCCCCTCCCGCAGGCTAACCCTCCCCTACCACAGCCTAACCCTAACCCTGCGCTCCCGCAGCCTAACCCTGACCTCCCTCTCCCGCAGCCTAACCCTAACCCTCCCCTACCACAGCCTAACCCTAACCCTCCGCTCACGCTGCCTAACCAAACCCCCCCTCCCGCAACCTAACCCTAACCTCCCCCTCCCGCAGCCTAACCCTAACCTCCCCTCTTGCAGCCTAACCACCCCCTCCCACAGCCTAACCCTATCCTCCCCCTCCCGCAGCCTAACCCTATCCTCCCCCTCCCGCAGCCTAACCCTGACCTCCCCCTCCCGCAGTCTAACCCTAACCTCTCCCTCCCGCAGCCTAACCCTAACCCTCCCCTACCACAGCCTAACCCTAACCCTCCGCTCCCACATCTTAACCAAACGCCCCCTCCCGCAGCCTAACCCTAACCTCCCCTCCCACAGCCTATCCCTAACCTCCCCTCCTGCAGCCTAACCCTAACCTCACCCTCCCACAGCCTAACCCTAACCTCCCCTTCTGCAGCCTAGCCCTAACCTCCCCTCCCGCAGCCTAACCCTAACCACCCACTCCTGCAGCCTAACCCTATCCTCCCCCTCCCGCAGCCTAACCCTAACCTCCACCTCCCGCAGCCTTACCCTAACCCTCCCCTCCCACAGCCTAACCCTAACCTCCCCTCCCGCAGCCTAACCCTGACCTCCACCTCCTGCAGTCTAACCTTAACCTCCCCCTCCCGCAGCCTAACCCTAACCCTTCCCTACCACAGCCTAACCCTCCGCTCCCGCAGCCTAACCAAATTCCCCCTCCCGCAGCCTAACCCTGACCTCCCCCTCCCGCAGTCTAACCCTAACCTCCCCCTCCCGCAGCCTAACCCTAATCCTCCGCTCCCGCAGCCTAACCAAACCCCCCTCCCGCAGCCTAACCCTAACCTCCCCTATCGCAGCCTAACCCTGACCTCCCCCTCCTGCAGTCTAACCTTAACCTCCCCCTCCCGCAGCCTAACCCTAACCCTTCCCTACCACAGCCTAACCCTAACCCTCCGCTCCCGCAGCCTAACCAAATTCCCCCTCCCGCAGCCTAACCCTGACCTCCCCCTCCCGCAGTCTAACTCTAACCTCCCCCTCCCGCAGCCTAACCCTCCCCTACCACAGCCTAACCCTAACCCTCCGCTCCCGCAGCCTAACCGAACCCCCCTCCCGCAGCCTAACCCTAACCTCCCCTCCCGCAGCCTAACCCTGACCTCCCCCTCCTGCAGTCTAACCTTAACCTCCCCCTCCCGCAGCCTAACCATAACCCTCCGCTCCCGCAGCCTAACCAAACCCCCCCTCCCGCAGCCTAACCCTATCCTCCCCCTCCCGCAGCCTAACCCTATCCTCCCCCTCCCGCAGCCTAACCCTAAACTCCTCGTCCCACAGCCTAACCCTAACCCTCCCCTCCCACAGCCTAACCCTAACCCTAACCCTCCCCTCCCACAGCCTAACCCTAACCTCCCCTCCCGCAGCCTAACCCTGACCTCCCCCTCCTGCAGTCTAACCTTAACCTCCCCCTCACGCAGCCTAACCCTAACCCTCCGCTCCCGCAGCCTAACCCTAACCCTCCGCTCCCGCAGCCTAACCAAACCCCCCCTCCTGCAGCCTAACCCTGACCTCCCCCTCCCACAGTCTAACCCTAACCTCCCCCTCCCGCAGCCTAACCCTAACCCTCCCCTACCACAGCCTAACCCCAACCCTCCCCTCCCGCAGCCTAACCAAACCCCCCTCCCGCAGCCTAACCTCCCCTCCCGCAGCCTAACCCTAACCTCCTCCTCCCGCAGCCTAGCCCTAACCTCCCCCTCCCGCAGCCTAACCCTATCCTCCCCGTCCCGCAGCCTAACCCTATCCTCCCCCTCCCGCAGCTTAACCCAGACCTCCCCCTCCCACAGCCTTACCCTAACCCTCCACTCCCACAGCCTAACCCTCCCTCCCGCAGCCTAACCCTAACCTCCCCTTCGCAGCCTAACCCTAACCTCCACCTCCCGCAGCCTAACCCTAACCTCACGCTCCCGCAGCCTAACCCTAACCTCTACCTCCCGCAGCCTAACCCTAACCTCTACCTCCCGCAGCCTAACCCTAACCTCCACCTCCCGCAGCCTAACCCTAACCTCCACCTCCCGCAGTCTAACCCTAACCTCCCCCTCCCGCAGCCTAGCCCTAACCCTCCCCTACCACAGCCTAACCCTAACCCTCCGCTCCCGCAGCCTAACCAAACCCCCCCTTCCGCAGCCTAACCCAAACCCCCCCCTTCCGCAGTCTAACCCTAACTTCCCCCTCCCACAACCTAACTCTAATCTCCCCCTCCCACAACCTAACCCTATCCTCCTCCTCCCACAGTCTAACCCTAACCTCCCCCTCCCGCAGCCATAGCCTAACCCTCCCCTCCCGCAGCCTAACCCTCCCCTTCCACAACCTAACCATCCCCTCCCGCAGCCTAACCCTCCCCTTCCACAACCTAACCCTCCCCTCCCACAGCCTAACCCTCCCTCCCACAGTCTAACCCTATCCTCCCCCTCCCGCAGTCAATCCCTAACCTCCACCTCCCACAGCCTAACCCTCCCCTCCGACAGCCTAACCCTCTCCTCCCACAACCTAACCCTCCCCTCCCACAGTATAACCCTATTCTCCCCCTCCCGCAGTCTAACCCTCCCCTACCGCAGCCTAACCCTAAGTTCCCCTACCCCCGCAGCCTAACCTTAACCTTCCCCCTAGTGCCTAACCTCCAACCTCTGTACTTACCTCCAGGATACGCTGCGGGGTGAGGGACATTAGGGCTAGGCTATGGGAGGAGAGGCTAGTGTAAGGCTGCAGGAGGAATGGAATTGGATAAGTAACTGGAGGAAGGTTAGGCTATGTGAGGGGAGGTTATGGTTACGCACTAAGGGGGAGATGTACTAAGCAGTGAAAAGAGTGGAGAAGTGAGCCAGTGGAGAAGTTGCCCATGGCAACCAATCAGCTGCTCTGTATAATTTTATAGTATGCAAATTATAAATGTTACTTCAGTGCTGATTGGCTGCCATGAGCAACTTTTCCACTGGCTCACTTCTCCACTCTTTTCACTGCGTAGTACATCTCCCCCTATAGCGGTTAGGGTTAGGCTGTGGGAGGGGAGGTTGGAGTTAGGCACTAGTAGGCGGTATAGAAGCAGGGTTAGGGTTAGGCTACAAAATCAGAATCAGACACTAGAGTGGAGGTTAGGGTCAGGCACTAGGGGGAGGGTCAGGGGTTAGGCTACAAAAGGTTAGGTTAGGGTCAGGCACTGGGGGGGTTAGAATCAGACACTAGAGTGGAGGTTAGGGTCAGGCACTGGTGGGAGGGTCAGGGTTAGGCTACAAAAGGTTAGGTTAGGGTCAGGCACTGGGGGGGTTAGAATCAGACACTAGAGTGGAGGTTAGGGTCAGGCACTGGTGGGAGGGTCAGGGTTAGGCCACAAAAGGTTAGGTTAGGGTCAGGCCCTATGGGGAGGGTTAGCATCAGACACTAGAGTGGAGGTTAGGGTTAGGCACTGGTGGGAGGGTCAGGGTTAGGCTACAAAAGGGGAGGTTAGGGTCAGGCACTAGGTGGAAGGGTTAGGCTACAAAAGGGGAGGTTAGGGTCAGGCCCTATGGGGAGGGTTAGCATCAGACACTAGAGTGGAGGTTAGGGTCAGGCACTAGGGGGAGGGTCAGGGGTTAGGCTAGGGTCAGGCACTGGGGGGGTTAGAATCAGACACTAGAGTGGAGGTTAGGGTCAGGCACTGGTGGGAGGGTCAGGGTTAGGCCACAAAAGGTTAGGTTAGGGTCAGGCCCTATGGGGAGGGTTAGCATCAGACACTAGAGTGGAGGTTAGGGTTAGGCACTGGTGGGAGGGTCAGGGTTAGGCTACAAAAGGGGAGGTTAGGGTCAGGCACTAGGTGGAAGGGTTAGGCTACAAAAGGGGAGGTTAGGGTTAGGTACTACAGGGAGGGTTAGAATCAGACACTAGGGTGGAGGTTAGTGTTAGGCACCGGTGGGAGGGTCAGGGTTAGGCTACAAAAGGGGAGGTTAGGGTTAGGCACTAGAGGGAGGGTTAGAATCAGACACTAGAGTGGAGGTTAGGGTTAGGCACTTGTGGGAGGGTCAGGGTTAAGCTACAAAAGGGGAGGTTAGGGATAGGCACTAGAGGGAGGGTTAGAATCAGACACTAGAGTGGAGGTTAGGGTTAGGCACTGGTGGGAGGGTCAGGGTTAGGTTATGAAAGGGGAGGTTAGGGTCAGGCACTAGAGGGAGGATTAGAATCAGACACTAGAGTGGAGGTTAGGGTTAGGCACTGGTGGGAGGGACAGGGTTAGGCTACAAAAGGGGAGGTTAGGGTCAGGCACTAGGGGGAGGTTTAGAATCAGACACTAGAGTGGAGTTTAGGGTTAGGCACTGGTAGGAGGGTCAGGGTTAGGCTACAAAAGGTTAGGTTAGGGTCAGGCACTAGGGGGAGGTTTAGAATCAGACACTAGAGTGGAGGTTAGGGTTAGGCACTGGTGGGAGGGTCAGGGTTAGGCTACAAAAGGGGAGGTTAGGGTCAGGCACTAGGGGGAGGGTTAGGGTTAGTTATACTCACAGCTGGAAACAATGCAGGATCTGCCGGAAGTCATCAGCAGATCACCAACAGATCTGGAAAACACAGCTAGAGGCGCCGGACCTACCATTCCAGGTAAGTCATCACTAGATCACCAATGATGAATGTCGACAAAATATACCACTCCTGCCCCAGGATAGTGGCTCCATGTGGTATTCGGAAGAGCAATTTAAAACAACCATTTAAGGTATAGTAGCATGACCCTTTAAACAATATTCAATATACTGAGAAAAGATGGCGCTATTCCTGTCAGCTGTTGCTCAGGTAACTTATTTCAAGGGAAAAACAAATCCAATAATTTTATGAAGTAAATGCTTATTATAAAGGGTGAACATTTCTAGCACTGAACAGCAATTAGCTACCTCACTTTACTTCTTGAAAACCCTTTGAAGGGTGTGCACAAGCTATAGAGGTCTCTGTTCCTTGATGACTGAATTATAACTATTTTCTATTCATACTGTCATAATTGTATAGTTCAGAGTGCACTTGACACTGTGTATTAACAGTATGTGGACCAGCGGTATGAAATGAGCGCTGAAACCCTTTGCAGCAATATCGTTCCTCACAGCCAATAACGTACCTCACGACCAATATCGTACCTCACAACCAATACCGTACCTCACAGCCAATATGGTGCCTCACAGCCAATATGGTGCCTCACAGCCAATATCGTACCTCACAGCCAATAACGTACCTCACAGCCAATAACGTACCTCACAGCCAATATCGTACCTCACAACCAATATCGTACCTCACAACCAATACCGTACCTCACAGCCAATATGGTGCCTCACAGCCAATATCGTACCTCACAACAAATATGGTACCCAATAAAGTACCTCACAACCAATACCGTACCTCACAGCCAATATCGTACCTCACAGCCAATAACGTACCTCACAGCCAATATCGTACCTCACAGCCAATATGATACCTCACAGCCAATATCGTACCTCACAGCCAATATCGTACCTCACAGCCAATATCGTACCTCACAGCCAATATCGTACCTCACAGCCAATTACATACCTCAAAGCCAATATCGTACCTCACAACCAATATTGTACGTTAGGACAAATGAGAATTCATCCGCAGCCATATTTTCTCTATAAGCACGTAGAATCGCGTGCCTAGGCTGGCAGCGAAATGAGGGTGACATTAAGGGGCAGATTCAATGATCCGCAAGTTACGTATTGTGAGCCACACATGGATAATCCACGCATACAGTATCAAGTGATATTTTTTCCAATAAAATCTGAACATTTTGGACACATTAATTAGAAACATCAAGTTGCTACTGTCGCGGTAGTGTGCATTCTATGTGAGAATATATGAAAGAGACATCATTCTGGACCCCATGTCCTCTCTGATATAAACTCAACCAGGCTCTCTTATATATAACTAGGCCAACCTCTCTCATACAAACTAGGCCAGCCTCTCTCATATAAACTAGGCCAGCCTCTCTCATATAAACTAGGCCAGCCTCTCTAATATAAACTAGGCCAGCCTATCTCATATAAACTAGGCCAGGCTCTCTGATATAAACTAGACCATCCTCTTTAATATAAACTAGGCCAGGCTCTCTCATATATTACTAGGCCAGCCTCTCATATAAACTAGGCCATCCTCTCTCATATAAACTAGGCCATCCTCTCTCATATAAACTAGGCCAGCCTCTCTCATATAAACTAGGCCAGCCTCTCTCATATAAACTAGGCCAGCATCTCTCATATAAACTAGGCCAGCCTCTCTCATATAAACTAGGCCAGCCTCTCTCATATAAACTAGGCCAGCCTCTCTCATATAAACTAGGCCAGCCTCTCTCATATAAACTAGGCCAGGCTCTCTAATATAAACTCGGCCAGCCTATCTCATATAAACTAGGCCAGGCTCTCTGATATAAACTAGACCAGCCTCTCTCATATAAACTAGGCCAGGCTCTCTGATATAAACTAGACCAGCCTCTTTAATATAAACTAGGCCAGGCTCTCTCATATATTACTAGGCCAGCCTCTCATATAAACTAGGCCATCCTCTCTCATATAAACTAGGCCAGCCTCTCTCATATAAACTAGGCCAGCATCTCTCATATAAACTAGGCCAGGCTCTCCCATATAAACTAGGCCAGCCTATCTCATATAAACTAGGCCAGGCTCTCTCATAAAAATTAAGCCAGACTCTCTCATATAAACTAGGCCAGCCTCTCTCATATAAACTAGGCCAGGCTCTCTCATATATTACTAGGCCAGCCTCTCATATAAACTAGGCCATCCTCTCATATAAACTAGGCCAGCCTCTCTCATATAAACTAGGCCAGCATCTCTCATATAAACTAGGCCAGGCTCTCCCATATAAACTAGGCCAGCCTATCTCATATATACTGGGCCAGGCTCTCTCATATAAACTAAGCCAGCCTCTCTCATATAAACTAGACCAGGCTCTCTCGTACAGTATAAACTAGGCCAGGCTCTCTTATATAAACCATACTTGCCTACCTTACTGGAATGGCCGGGAGGCTCCCAAAAATCGTGTGGCACACCCAAGCCCCCCGGGAAATTGGGCACATTTCAACCTGCACCCCCAGTTTCTTCAGCTGACCCCTTGTGCAATGACACGATTCTCGCTAAATTGCGTCATCGTAGCCTCGCCCCTGCTTTACAATCCAGGTAATATGGGCATTTTAAAGCGGTGGGCAGGGCTACAATGATGCAATCACATCTCCACACCCCCTGACCGCCTCCTCCTGTGCAAGCAGTCAGTAAATAGGCAAGCCTCTCTCATATAAACTAGAGATGTGCACCGGAAATTTTTCGTGTTTTGTGTTTTGGTTTTGGATTCGGTTCCGCGGCCGTGTTTTGGATTCGGACACGTTTTGGCAAAACCTCCCTTAAAAATTTTTGTTGGATTCGGGTGTTTTTTTTCAAAAACCCCTCAAAAACAGCTTAAATCATAGAATTTTGGGGTCAATTTGATCCTATAGTGTTATTAACCTCAATAACCATAATTTACACTCATTTCCAGTCTATTCTGAACACCTCACAATATTATTTTTAGTAGAGATGTGCACTTGAAATTTTTCGGGTTTTGTGTTTTGGTTTTGGGTTCGGTTCCGCGGCCGTGTTTTGGGTTCGACCGCGTTTTGGCAAAACCTCACCGAATTTTTTTTGTCGGATTCGGGTGTGTTTTGGATTCGGGTGTTTTTTTCAAAAAACACTAAAAAACAGCTTAAATCATAGAATTTGGGGGTCATTTTGACCCCAAAGTATTATTAACCTCAAAAACCATAATTTCCACTCATTTTCAGTCTATTCTGAATACCTCACACCTCACAATATTATTTTTAGTCCTAAAATTTGCACCGAGGTCGCTGGATGACTAAGCTAAGCGACCCTAGTGGCCGACACAAACACCTGGCCCATCTAGGAGTGGCACTGCAGTGTCACGCAGGATGGCCCTTCCAAAAAACACTCCCCAAACAGCACATGACGCAAAGAAAAAAAGAGGCGCAATGAGGTAGCTGTGTGAGTAAGCTAAGCGACCCTAGTGGCCGACACAAACACCTGGCCCATCTAGGAGTGGCACTGCAGTGTCACGCAGGATGGCCCTTCCAAAAAACACTCCCCAAACAGCACATGACGCAAAGAAAAATGAAAGAAAAAAGAGGTGCAAGATGGAATTGTCCTTGGGCCCTCCCACCCACCCTTATGTTGTATAAACAGGACATGCACACTTTAACCAACCCATCATTTCAGTGACAGGGTCTGCCACACGACTGTGACTGAAATGACGGGTTGGTTTGGACCCCCACCGAAAAAGAAGCAATTAATCTCTCCTTGCACAAACTGGCTCTACAGACGCAAGATGTCCACCTCATCATCATCCTCCGATATATCACCGTGTACATCCCGCTCCTCACAGATTATCAATTCGTCCCCACTGGAATCCACCATCTCAGCTCCCTGTGTACTTTGTGGAGGCAATTGCTGCTGGTCAATGTCTCCACGGAGGAATTGATTATAATTCATTTTAATGAACATCATCTTCTCCACATTTTCTGGAAGTAACCTCGTACGCCGATTGCTGACAAGGTGAGCGGCGGCACTAAACACTCTTTCGGAGTACACACTTGTGGGAGGGCAACTTAGGTAGAATAAAGCCAGTTTGTGCAAGGGCCTCCAAATTGCCTCTTTTTCCTGCCAGTATAAGTACGGACTGTCTGACGTGCCTACTTGGATGCGGTCACTCATATAATCCTCCACCATTCTTTCAATGGTGAGAGAATCATATGCAGTGACAGTAGACGACATGTCCGTAATCGTTGTCAGGTCCTTCAGTCCGGACCAGATGTCAGCATCAGCAGTCGCTCCAGACTGCCCTGCATCACCGCCAGCGGGTGGGCTCGGAATTCTGAGCCTTTTCCTCGCACCCCCAGTTGCGGGAGAATGTGAAGGAGGAGATGTTGACAGGTCGCGTTCCGCTTGACTTGACAATTTTGTCACCAGCAGGTCTTTGAACCCCAGCAGACTTGTGTCTGCCGGAAAGAGAGATCCAAGGTAGGTTTTAAATCTAGGATCGAGCACGGTGGCCAAAATGTAGTGCTCTGATTTCAACAGATTGACCACCCGTGAATCCTTGTTAAGCGAATTAAGGGCTCCATCCACAAGTCCCACATGCCTAGCGGAATCGCTCCCTTTTAGCTCCTCCTTCAATGCCTCCAGCTTCTTCTGCAAAAGCCTGATGAGGGGAATGACCTGACTCAGGCTGGCAGTGTCTGAACTGACTTCACGTGTGGCAAGTTCAAAAGGTTGCAGAACCTTGCACAACGTTGAAATCATTCTCCACTGCGCTTGAGACAGGTACATTCCACCTCCTATATCGTGCTCAATTGTATAGGCTTGAATGGCCTTTTGCTGCTCCTCCAACCTCTGAAGCATATATAGGGTTGAATTCCACCTCGTTACCACTTCTTGCTTCAGATGATGGCAGGGCAGGTTCAGGCGTTTTTGGTGGTGCTCCAGTCTTCTGTACGTGGTGCCTGTACGCCGAAAGTGTCCCGCAATTCTTCTGGCCACCGACAGCATCTCTTGCACGCCCCTGTCGTTTTTTAAAAATTCTGCACCACCAAATTCAAGGTATGTGCAAAACATGGGACGTGCTGGAATTTGCCCATATTTAATGCACACACAATATTGCTGGCGTTGTCCGATGCCACAAATCCACAGGAGAGTCCAATTGGGGTAAGCCATTCCGCGATGATCTTCCTCAGTTGCCGTAAGAGGTTTTCAGCTGTGTGCGTATTCTGGAAACCGGTGATACAAAGCGTAGCCTGCCTAGGAAAGAGTTGGCGTTTGCGAGATGCTGCTACTGGTGCCGCCGCTGCTGTTCTTGCGGCGGGAGTCCATACATCTACCCAGTGGGCTGTCACAGTCATATAGTCCTGACCCTGCCCTGCTCCACTTGTCCACATGTCCGTGGTTAAGTGGACATTGGGTACAACTGCATTTTTTAGGACACTGGTGAGTCTTTTTCTGACGTCCGTGTACATTCTCGGTATCGCCTGCCTAGAGAAGTGGAACCTAGATGGTATTTGGTAACGGGGGCACACTACCTCAAGAAATTGTCTAGTTCCCTGTGAACTAACGGCAGATACCGGACGCACGTCTAACACCAACATAGTTGTCAAGGCCTCAGTTATCCGCTTTGCAACAGGATGACTGCTGTGATATTTCATCTTCCTCGCAAAGGACTGTTGGACAGTCAATTGCTTGGTGGAAGTAGTAAAAGTGGGCTTACGACTTCCCCTCTGGGATGACCATCGACTCCCAGCAGCAACAACAGCAGCGCCAGCAGCAGTAGGCGTTACACGCAAGGATGCATCGGAGGAATCCCAGGCAGGAGAGGACTCGTCAGAATTGCCAGTGACATGGCCTGCAGGACTATTGGCATTCCTGGGGAAGAAGGAAATTGACACTGAGGGAGTTGGTGGGGTGGTTTGCGTGAGCTTGGTTACAAGAGGAAGGGATTTACTGGTCAGTGGACTGCTTCCGCTGTCGCCCAAAGTTTTTGAACTTGTCACTGACTTATTATGAATGCGCTGCAGGTGACGTATAAGGGAGGATGTTCCGAGGTGGTTAACGTCCTTACCCCTACTTATTACAGCTTGACAAAGGCAACACACGGCTTGACAAATGTTGTCCGCATTTCTGTTGAAATACTTCCACACCGAAGAGCTGATTTTTTTGGTATTTTCACCAGGCATGTCAACGGCCCTATTCCTCCCACGGACAACAGGTGTCTCCCCGGGTGCCTGACTTAAACAAACCACCTCACCATCAGAATCCTCCTTGTCAATTTCCTCCCCAGCGCCAGCAACACCCATATCCTCCTCATTCTGGTGTACTTCAACACTGACATCTTCAATCTGACTATCAGGAACTGGACTGCGGGTGCTCCTTCCAGCACTTGCAGGGGGCGTGCAAATGGTGGAAGGCGCATGCTCTTCACGTCCAGTGTTGGGAAGGTCAGGCATCGCAACCGACACAATTGGACTCTCCTTGTGGATTTGGGATTTCGAAGAACGCACAGTTCTTTGCGGTGCTTTTGCCAGCTTGAGTCTTTTCATTTTTCTAGCGAGAGGCTGAGTGCTTCCATCCTCATGTGAAGCTGAACCACTAGCCATGAACATAGGCCAGGGCCTCAGCCGTTCCTTGCCACTCCGTGTGGTAAATGGCATATTGGCAAGTTTACGCTTCTCCTCCGACAATTTTATTTTAGATTTTGGAGTCCTTTTTTTACTGATATTTGGTGTTTTGGATTTTACATGCTCTGTACTATGACATTGGGCATCGGCCTTGGCAGACGACGTTGCTGGCATTTCATCGTCTCGGCCATGACTAGTGGCAGCAGCTTCAGCACGAGGTGGAAGTGGATCTTGATCTTTCCCTAATTTTGGAACCTCAACATTTTTGTTCTCCATATTTTAATAGGCACAACTAAAAGGCACCTCAGGTAAACAATGGAGATGGATGGATACTAGTATACTTATGGATGGACGAGCGACTGCCGACACAGAGGTAGCTACAGCCGTGGACTACCGTACTGTGTCTGCTGCTAATATAGACTGGATGATAATGAGATGAAATTAATATATATATATATATATAATATCACTAGTACTGCAGCCGGACAGGTATATATATTTATTATGTAATGACTGATGACGGACCTGCTGGACACTGTCAGCTCAGCAGCACCGCAGACTGCTACAGTAAGCTACTATAGTAGTATGTATCAAGAAGAAAGAAAAAAAAAAAACACGGGTAGGTGGTATACAATTATGGATGGACGAGCGACTGCCGACACAGAGGTAGCTACAGCCGTGGACTACCGTACTGTGTCTGCTGCTAATATAGACTGGATGATAATGAGATGAAATTAATATATATATATATATATAATATCACTAGTACTGCAGCCGGACAGGTATATATATTTATTATGTAATGACTGATGACGGACCTGCTGGACACTGTCAGCTCAGCAGCACCGCAGACTGCTACAGTAAGCTACTATAGTAGTATGTATCAAGAAGAAAAAAAAAAAAACACGGGTAGGTGGTATACAATTATGGATGGACGAGCGACTGCCGACACAGAGGTAGCTACAGCCGTGGACTACCGTACTGTGTCTGCTGCTAATATAGACTGGATGATAATGAGATGAAATTAATATATATATATATATATATATATATATATATATATAATATCACTAGTACTGCAGCCAGACAGGTATATATATTTATTATGTAATGACTGATGACGGACCTGCTGGACACTGTCAGCTCAGCAGCACCGCAGACTGCTACAGTAAGCTACTATAGTAGTATGTATCAAGAAGAAAGAAAAAAAAAAAACACGGGTAGGTGGTATACAATTATGGGTGGACGAGCGACTGCCGACACAGAGGTAGCTACAGCCGTGGACTACCGTACTGTGTCTGCTGCTAATATAGACTGGATGATAATGAGATGAAATTAATATATATATATATAATATCACTAGTACTGCAGCCGGACAGGTATATATATTTATTATGTAATGACTGATGACGGACCTGCTGGACACTGTCAGCTCAGCAGCACCGCAGACTGCTACAGTAAGCTACTATAGTAGTATGTATCAAGAAGAAAGAAAAAAAAAAAAAAACACGGGTAGGTGGTATACAATTATGGATGGACGAGCGACTGCCGACACAGAGGTAGCTACAGCCGTGGACTACTGTACTGTGTCTGCTGCTAATATAGACTGGATGATAATGAGATGAAATTAATATATATATATATATATATATATAATATCACTAGTACTGCAGCCGGACAGGTATATATATTTATTATGTAATGACTGATGACGGACCTGCTGGACACTGTCAGCTCAGCAGCACCGCAGACTGCTACAGTAAGCTACTATAGTAGTATGTATCAAGAAGAAAGAAGAAGAAAAAACACGGGTAGGTGGTATACAATTATATATATATTATATACAATTATATATATATATATATATATATATATATATATATATATATTAAACTGGTGGTGATTAATTAAACTGGTGGTCAGGTCACTGGTCACACTATCAGCAACTTGCAAGTAGTACTCCTAAGCAGACAATCACAATATATACTGGTGGTCAGTGTGGTCACAATGGCAGTGTGGCACTCTGGCAGCAAAAGTGTGCACTGTACGTTAAAATATGTACTCCTGCTCTCAGACTCTAACTGCTCCCCACTGTCTCCCCCACAAGTCAGATATACAGTCACACTATCACTTCAGCAAGTAGTAGTACTCCTCCTAATGCTCCCCAAAATTACTAAAGTAAATACTGTGTCTCTCTCTACTCTAGTCTCACTCTCTTCTCTAACGGAGAGGACGCCAGCCACGTCCTCTCCCTATCAATCTCAATGCACGTGTGAAAATGGCGGCGACGCGCGGCTCCTTATATAGAATCCGAGTCTCGCGATAGAATCCGAGCCTCGCGAGAATCCGACAGCGGGATGATGACGTTCGGGCGCGCTCGGGTTAACCGAGCAAGGCGGGAAGATCCGAGTCGCTCGGACCCGTGTAAAAAAACCTGAAGTTTGGGCGGGTTCGGATTCCGAGGAACCGAACCCGCTCATCTCTAATTTTTAGTCCTAAAATTTGCACCGAGGTCGCTGGAGGACTAAGCTAAGTGACCCAAGTGGGCGGCACAAACACCTGGCCCATCTAGGAGTGGCACTGCAGTGTCAGACAGGATGACACTTAAAAAAATTGGCCCCAAACAGCACATGATGCAAAGATAAATTTAAAAAAAAGAGGCGCAATATGGAATTGTCCTTGGGCCCTCCCATCCACCCTTATGTTGTATAAACAGGACATGCACACTTTAACAAACCCATCATTTCAGTGACAGGGTCTGCCACACGACAGTGGCTGAAATGACTGGTTGGTTTGGGCCCCCACCAAAAAAGAAGCAATCAATCTCTCCTTGCTCAAACTGGCTCTACAGAGGCAAGATGTCCACCTCATCATCCTCCTCCGATTCCTCACCCCTTTCACTGTGTACATCCCCCTCCTCACAGAGTATTAATTCGTCACCACTGGAATCCACCATCACAGCTCCCTGTGTACTTTCTGGAGGCAATTGCTGGTAAATGTCTCCACGGAGGAATTGATTATAATTAATTTTGATGAACACCATCTTCTCCACATTTTGTGGAAGTAACCTCGTACGCCGATTGCTGACAATGTGAGCGGCTGCACTAAACACTCTTTCGGAGTACACACTTGTGGGAGGGCAACTTAGGTAAAATAAAGCCAGTTTGTGCAAGGGCCTCCAAATTGCCTCTTTTTCCTGCCAGTATACGTACGGACTGTCTGACGTGCCTACTTGGATGCTGTCACTCATATAATCCTCCACCATTCTTTCAATGGTGACAGAATCATATGCAGTGACAGTAGACGACATGTCAGTAATCGGCAGGTCCTTCAGCCCGGATCAGATGTCAGTTTTCGCTTCTGACTGCCCTGCATCACCGCCAGCGGGTGGTTTTGAAATCTGATCCTTTTGCTGGCAGCTACAGTGGCGATAGAAAATGAAGAAGGAGCTGTTGGCGTGTCACGTTCCGCTTGACTTGACAAGTGTCTCACCAGCAGGTCTTTGAACATCTGCAGACTTGTGTCTCCTGGAAAGAGAGATACAACGTAGGCTTTAAACCTAGGATCGAGCACGGTGGCCAGAATGTAGTGCTCTGATTTCAACAGATTGACCACCCGTGAATCCTGGTTAAGCGAATTAAGGGCTCCATCCACAAGTCCCACATGCCTAGCAGAATCGCTCCGTTTTAACTCCTCCTTCAATCTCTCCAGCTGCTTCTGCAAAAGCCTGATGAGGGGAATGACCTGACTCAGGCTGACAGTGTCTGAACTGACTTCACGTGTGGCAAGTTCAAAGGGTCGCAGAACCTTGCACAACGTTGAAATCATTCTCCACTGCGCTTGAGTCAGGTGCATTCCCCCTCCTTTGCCTATAGGCAGATGTATAGGCTTGAATGGCCTTTTGCTGCTCCTCCATCCTCTGAAGCATATAGAGGATTGAATTCCACCTCGTTACCACCTCTTGCTTCAGCTGATGGCGGGGCAGGTTCAGGAGTGTTTGCTGGTGCTCCAGTCTTCGGCACGCGGTGGCTGAATGCCGAAAGTGGCCCGCAATTCTTCGGGCCACCGACAGCATCTCTTGCACTCCCCTGTCGTTTTTAAAAAAATTCTACACCACCAAATTCATTGTATGTGCAAAACATGGGACGTGCTCGAATTTGCCCACATGTAATGCACGCACAATATTGGTGATGCTGTCCGATGTCACAAATCCCCAGGAGAGTCCAATTGGGGTAAGCCAATCTGCCATGATGTTCCTCAGTTTCCGTAAGAGGTTGTCAGCTGTGTGCCTCTTATTTAAAGCGGTGTTATAAAGCGTAGCCTGCCTAGGAACGAGCTGGCGTTTGCGAGATGCTGCTACTTGTGCCGCCGCTGCTGTTGTTGCTGTGGGAGGCAATACATCTACCCAGTGGGCTGTCACAGTCATATAGTCCTTAGTCTGCCCTGCTCCACTTGTCCACATGTCCGTGGTTAAGTGGACATTGGGTACAACTGCATTTTTTAGGACACTGGTGACTCTTTTTCTGAGGTCTGTGTACATTCTCGGTATCGCCTGCCTAGAGAAGTGGAACCTAGATGGTATTTGGTACCGTGGACACACTACCTCAAGAAATTCTCTAAGTCCCTGAACTAACGCCGGATACCAGACGCACGTCTAACACCAACACAGCTGCCAAGGTCTGAGTTATCCGCTTTGCAACAGGATGACTGCTGTGATATTTCATCTTCCTCGCAAAGGACTGTTGGACAGTCAATTGCTTACTGGAAGTGGTCTTCCGATTTCCCCTCTGGGATGACAATCGACTCCCGGCAGCAACAACAGCAGCGCCAGCAGCAGTAGGCGTTACACTCAAGGATCCATCGGAGGAATCCCAGTCAGGAGAGGACTCGTCAGACTTGCCAGTGACATGGCCTGCAGGACTATTGGCTTTCCTGTCTAAGGAGGAAATTGACACTGAGGGAGTTGGTGGTGTGGTTTGCACTGGGAGCTTGGGTACAAGAGGAAGAAGGGATTTAGTTGTCAGTGGACTGCTTCCGCTGTCACCCAAAGTTTTTGAACTTGTCAAGGACTTCTGATGAATGTGCTCTAGGTGAGGTATAAGGGAGGATGTTTCTAGGTGGTTAACTTCCTTACCCCTACTTATTACGGATTGACAAAGGCAACACACGGCTTGACACCAGTTGTCCGCATTTCTGTTGAAAATATTCTACACCGAAGAGGTGATTTTTTTGGTATTTTGACCAGGCATGTCAATGGCCATATTCATCCCACGGACAACAGGTGTCTCCCCGGGTGCCTGACTTAAACAAACCACCTCACCATCAGATTCCTCCTTGTCAATTTCCTCCTCAGCGCCAGCAACACCCATATCCTCATCCTGGTGTACTTCAACACTGACATCTTCAATTTGAATATCAGGAACTGGACTGCGGGTGCTCCTTCCAGCACTTGCAGGGGGCGTGCAAATGGTGGAAGGCGCAAGCTCTTCCCGTCCAGTGTTGGGAAGGTCAGGCATCGCAACCGACACAATTGGACTCTCCTTGGGGATTTGTGATTTAGAAGAACGCACAGTTCTTTGCTGTGCTTTTTTACCAGCTTAACTCTTTTCATTTTTCTAGCGGGAGGATGAGTGCTTCCATCCTCATGTGAATCTGAACCACTAGCCATAAACATAGGCCAGGGCCTCAGCCGTTCCTTGCCACTTTTTTTTATCCATTTTTTAATGTGTGGAATTATATGCCAGTAATATTATTATATCAATAGCAATGGCCTACTGTACTGTACTACTATATACTGCTCACAACAATGCAGCACAGATATGGATACTTGAAGTGACACGGAGCTGCAAAATACAGCAATGGCCTACTGTACTATACTACTATATATACTGGTGGTCACCAAAATGCTACACTATACTACTATATACTGCTCACAACAATGCTGCACAGATATGGATACTTGAAGTGACACGGAGCTGCAAGATACAGCAATGGCTTACTGTACTGTACTACTATATATACTGGTGGTCACCAAAATGCTGCAATGTACTACTATATACTGCTCACAACAATGCAGCACAGATATGGTTACTTGAAGTGACACGGAGCTGCAAGATACAGCAATGGCCTACTGTACTGTATTACTATATATACTGGTAGTCACCAAAATGCTGCACTATACTACTATATAGTATATACTGGTCACACAACAATGCAGCAGATATTGAGCGCTGATCAGGATACTAGAACTGAGTCTGACACGGAGCTGCAAGATACAGCAATGGCCTACTGTACTACTATATATACTGATGGTCACCAAAATGCTGCATTGTACTACTATATACTGCTCACAACAATGCAGCACAGATATGGATACTTGAAGTGACACGGAGCTGCAAGATACAGCAATGGCCTACTGTACTGTACTACTATATATACACTGGTGGTCATGAAAATGCTGCACTGTACTACTATATACTGCTCACAACAATGCTGCACAGATATGGATACTTGAAGTGACACGGAGCTGCAAGATACAGCAATGGCCTACTGTACTACTATATATACTGATGGTCACCAAAATGCTGCATTGTACTACTATATACTGCTCACAACAATGCAGCACAGATATGGATACTTGAAGTGACACGGAGCTGCAAGATACAGCAATGGCCTACTGTACTGTACTACTATATATACTGGTGGTCACCAAAATGCTGCACTGTACTACTATATACTGCTCACAACAATGCAGCACAGATATGGATACTTGAAGTGACACGGAGCTGCAAGATACAGCAATGGCCTACTGTACTGTACTACTATATACTGGTGGTCACCAAAATGCTGCACTGTACTACTATATACTGCTCACAACAATGCAGCACAGATATGGATACTTGAAGAGACATGGAGGTTGAAGATACAGCAATGGCCTACTGTACTGTACTACTATATACTGGTGGTCACCAAAATGCTGCACTATACTACTATATAGTATATACTGGTCACACAACAATGCAGCAGATATTGAGCGCTGATCAGGATACTAGAACTGAGTCTGACACGGAGCTGCAAGATACAGCAATGGCCTACTGTACTACTATATATACTGATGGTCACCAAAATGCTGCATTGTACTACTATATACTGCTCACAACAATGCAGCACAGATATGGATACTTGAAGTGACACGGAGCTGCAAGATACAGCAATGGCCTACTGTACTACTATATATACTGATGGTCACCAAAATGCTGCATTGTACTACTATATACTGCTCACAACAATGCAGCACAGATATGGATACTTGAAGTGACACGGAGCTGCAAGATACAGCAATGGCCTACTGTACTGTACTACTATATATACTGGTGGTCACCAAAATGCTGCACTGTACTACTATATACTGCTCACAACAATGCAGCACAGATATGGATACTTGAAGTGACACGGAGCTGCAAGATACAGCAATGGCCTACTGTACTGTACTACTATATACTGGTGGTCACCAAAATGCTGCACTGTACTACTATATACTGCTCACAACAATGCAGCACAGATATGGATACTTGAAGAGACATGGAGGTTGAAGATACAGCAATGGCCTACTGTACTGTACTACTATAATATACTGGTGGTCACCACAATGCAGCACACTGAGCACAGATATTGAACTTTTGAGCTTTTCAGGCAGAGAACGTAGCCACGTCCTCTCCGCTCAATCGACAATGCACGAGAGAAAATGGCGGTGACGCGCGGTTCTGTTATGATTCCCGTACTCCAGACCAGAAGAGATCTTATGACAGAGGTCTGAGTACTGGGAATATATGCTGGTTGTGGGAGCAGGAGAGCCTAGTAACCCCTGGCGCCCTAACTCCGTTGTCTCGCCCGTGTTATCAGAGATCCCTTGCGAGACTATGGTTGCTTGAGCCCATGGCAGCCGCGTTCGAAGGGCGGATTATGTCTGCCCAACCCCGATGCCCCCGCAGGTCTTAATGGGAGACAAAGGGAAATCCGAGACAGGGTGATAACAAGGGGCCCTCTGACTAAGCAACCAGGCCAGGGGTTACAAACTAACTAACTTAAACCAAAGGTATGTGCGGACTAGCCGCCAGGGAAAAGGACAACCAAAGATCCACTGATCCGTTACTCCTATCCAGCACCGCTGGATACCAGAGTGGATCTGTGGGAGCGGAATCCTCCGCAAAAGCTCCAGAACACAAATATAACAAATAATTAATAGTAAGCGGTCAAGCCGCAACACACGGCTACGCCGCGACTCACGAACACCACAGGATGTTAAAGGTGCTCGGTCAGGACTCCAGGAACAGATGACAACTTCCGAGTACTGGACCACTGAGGACAGGAACGACCGGATAGAGCAGGACTGGAAACACTCTCTGCAACAGATACAGCAAACAGGAAGCTCAGGAACTAGCAGGAACCAAGCTCAGAACTCAAGCAGACTGAAAACCCAGAAATATCACCAGCGTCTGTGAACTGCAATCAGCCAGCATATAACAGAGAGGCCTAATTAATAATCCAGAGCAGCTGGCCTATTGCATGATTCCAACTGACAAGATGCAATTAGCAGCCAGGTGAGGCTGAACACATGGAACAAGCTGCAATTACACAGACTAACCAGCGGCAGCAGACAAGAGCATACTAAAACGGAGCAACAGGAAATCCTGGCATGCAAGACAACTTAATAAACATAAAATAGAAATGAACCACTACCTGTGGTTCATAACAGTATCCCCTCCTTAAGGGTGAGCTCCGAGCACCCCATGACACCCACGGGGAACATAAACAGAAGTATAACATGAAATACCTAACAAAAATGCAAAACAGGAATGAGCCACAGCCGTGGCTCATAACAGGTTCTTTATATGGAATATGAATCTCGCGAGAATCCGACAGCGGGATGATGACGTTCGGCCTCGTTCGGGTTAACCGAGCAAGGCGGGTTGATACGAGGCTGCCTCGGACCTGTGTAAAACACGTGAAGTTCGGGGGGGTTCGGAGATCTCGACGAACCAAACCCGCTCATCTCTAATATGCCAGCCTCTCTCATGTAAACTAGGCCATCCTCTCTCATATAAACTAGGCCAGACTCTTTCATATAAACTAGGCCAGGCTATTTGCCGTCGGCACCTTATTACTGGGGGGTGCCCGGCTGCAGCAATCGTGCTGCAGCCGTGGCCCCCCCTGCCACCAGGATCGTGTGCTGCAGCCGTGGCCACCCCTGCCGCCAGAATCATGTGGCCTCCCGCTCACACCCCCATGCTATCGGGATCATGCTGCCACCCGCGCCGCCCCCCCCCCCCCCCCCCCCCCGCTCACCCCCTTGCTGCCGGCACCTTATAACTGGGGGTGTCCGACTGCAGAGATCGCGCTGCCACCGTTCCTCTCTGCTGCACAAGCTCCCGTATAAATAGCAGCTTGTGCAGAGATTCGGAGGCTGTTCGCCATCTCGGGATGGTGAACAGTTTCACAGTCAGACTCTGAAAAAATGTTTTTTCCTGAGTTTGATGATTGTCACAGTTTCTTTCTACATCCCCCGGGGACTGTAGAAATTGCGACATTTAAGTAATGATGAATAGACCCCACAGTATACAGTAAACTAGGCCAGGCTCTCTGATATAAACTAGGTCAGGTTTTCTCATAGTACCTGAGCCAGGCTCTCTCATCAGGGCCAGATCTACACCAAGTAGAGCCCAGGGTAAAAAAAAAGTTTGGCGCCCCCTTTAAAAAAAAACATTACTGTTTTTTGTGTATATTAAAAAAAAAAATACTCCTTACGTATATGGTGGTTTCTCTGCAATGGGGAAGCTCTGAAGAAACTGATCCTCCCTCGGCAATGTCTTCAGTCCTGTCCTCTCAGCCTCCTGCCTTTGTAGGCTCCTGCCCGCTGTCACTCCATCCTCCTGCCCCCTGTCACTCCATCCTCCTGCCACCTGTCACTCCAGCCTCCTGCCCCCTGTCACTCCATCCTCCTGCCCCCTGTCACTCCATCCTCCTGCCCCCTGTCACTCCATCCTCCTGCCACCTGTCACTCCAGCCTCCTGCCCCCTGTCACTCCATCCTCCTGCCCCCTGTCACTCCATCCTCCTGCCCCCTGTCACTCCATCCTCCTGCCCCCTGTCACTCCAGCCTCCTGCATCCTCCTGCCCCCTGTCACTCCAGCCTCCTGCCCCCTGTCACTCCATCCTCCTGCCCCCTGTCACTCTAGCCTCCTGCCCCCTGTCACTCCATCCTCCTGCCCCCTGTCACTCCATCCTCCTGCCCCCTGTCACTCCATCCTCCTGCCCCCGTCACTCCATCCTCCTGCCCCCTGTCACTCCAGCCTCTGCCTCCATCCTCCTGCCCCGTCACTCCATCCTCCTGCCCCCTGTCACTCCATCCTCCTGCCCCCTGTCACTCCATCCTCCTGCCCCCTGTCACTCCAGCCCTCCTGCATCCTCCTGCCCCCCTGTCACTCCAGCCTCCTGCCCCCTGTCACTCCATCCTCCTGCCCCCTGTCACTCTAGCCTCCTGCCCCCCTGTCACTCCATCCTCCTGCCCCCTGTCACTCCATCCTCCTGCCCCCTGTCACTCCATCCTCCTGCGCCCTGTCACTCCATCCTCCTGCCCCCGTCACTCCATCCTCCCTGCCCCCTGTCACTCCAGCCTCTGCCTCCATCCTCCTGCCCCCGTCACTCCATCCTCCTGCCCCCTATCACTCCATCCTCCTGGCCTCTGTCACTCCATCCTCCTGCCCCCTGTCACTCCAGCCTCCTGCCCCCTGTCACTCCAGCCTCCTGCCCCCTGTCACTCCATCCTCCTGCCCCCTGTCACTCCATCCTCCTGCCCCCTGTCACTCCAGCCTCCTGCCCCCTGTCACTCCATCCTCCTGCCCCCTGTCACTCCATCCTCCTGCCCCCTGTCACTCCATCCTCCTGCCCCCGTCACTCCATCCTCCTGCCCCCCGTCACTCCAGCCTCCTGGCCTCTGTCACTCCATCCTCCTGCCCCCTGTCACTCCATCCTCCTGCCCCCCTGTCACTCCATCCTCCTGCCCCCTGTCACTCCAGCCTCCTGCCCCCTGTCACTCCATCCTCCTGCCCCCTGTCACTCCATCCTCCTGCCCCCCTGTCACTCCATCCTCCTGCCCCCTGTCACTCCAGCCTCCTGCCCCCTGTCACTCCATCCTCCTGCCCCCTGTCACTCCATCCTCCTGCCCCCTGTCACTCCAGCCTCCTGCCCCCTGTCACTCCATCCTCCTGCCCCCTGTCACTCCATCCTCCTGCCCCCTGTCACTCCAGCCTCCTGGCCTCTGTCACTCCATCCTCCTGCCCCCTGTCACTCCATCCTCCTGCCCCCTGTCACTCCAGCCTCCTGCCCCCTGTCACTCCATCCTCCTGCCCCCCTGTCACTCCATCCTCCTGCCCCCGTCACTCCATCCTCCTGCCCCCTGTCACTCCTTCCTCCTGCCCCCCTGTCACTCCATCCTCCTGCCCCCGTCACTCCATCCTCCTGCCCCTGTCCTCCATCCTCCTGGCCTCTGTCACTCCATCCTCCTGCCCCCTGTCACTCCAGCCTCCTGCCCCTGTCACTCCAGCCTCCTGCCCCCTGTCACTCCATCCTCCTGCCCCCTGTCACTCCATCCTCCTGCCCCCTGTCACTCCATCCTCCTGCCCCCTGTCACTCCAGCCTCCTGCCCCCTGTCACTCCATCCTCCTGCCCCCTGTCACTCCATCCTCCTGCCCCCTGTCACTCCATCCTCCTGCCCCCTGTCACTCCAGCCTCCTGCCCCCTGTCACTCCATCCTCCTGCCCCCTGTCACTCCAGCCTCCTGCCCCCTGTCACTCCATCCTCCTGCCCCCTGTCACTCCATCCTCCTGCCCCCTGTCACTCCATCCTCCTGCCCCCTGTCACTCCAGCCTCCTGCCCCCTGTCACTCCATCCTCCTGCCCCCGTCACTCCATCCTCCTGCCCCCGTCACTCCAGCCTCCTCGCCTCTGTCACTCCAGCCTCCTGCCCCCTGTCACTCCATCCTCCTGCCCCCTGTCACTCCATCCTCCTGCCCCCTGTCACTCCATCCTCCTGCCCCCTGTCACTCCATCCTCCTGCCCCCTGTCACTCCATCCTCCTGCCCCCGTCACTCCATCCTCCTGCCCCCGTCACTCCAGCCTCCTCGCCTCTGTCACTCCAGCCTCCTGCCCCCTGTCACTCCATCCTCCTGCCCCCTGTCACTCCATCCTCCTGCCCCCTGTCACTCCAGCCTCCTGCCCCCTGTCACTCCATCCTTCTGCCCCCTGTCACTCCATCCTCCTGCCCCCTGTCACTCCATCCTCCTGCCCCCGTCACTCCATCCTCCTGCCCCCGTCACTCCAGCCTCCTCGCCTCTGTCACTCCCAGCCTCCTGCCCCCTGTCACTCCATCCTCCTGCCCCCTGTCACTCCATCCTCCTGCCCCCTGTCACTCCATCCTCCTGCCCTCTGTCACTCCAGCCTCCTGCCCCCTGTCACTCCATCCTCCTGCCCCCTGTCACTCCATCCTCCTGCCCCCTGTCACTCCATCCTCCTGCCCCCTGTCACTCCATCCTCCTGCCCCCGTCACTCCAGCCTCCTCGCCTCTGTCACTCCAGCCTCCTGGCCTCTGTCACTCCAGCCTCGTCTTACCTTCCCCTTATCAGCTTACATGCTCATCTTCTGTTCCTGCTCCTGAGTCCTCTTCTCTTACCTAATCAAGAACATGGCTTGGATGAGCGGCGTTGAGCCATGCATGCGCATAAGGCGCATCTCTGAGAACCGCTGGGTCTTAGAGGCCAGCGGCTGTTGGCTTCCTGTACACAGCGCTGGCAGGTTGACCGCGACTGCGCCCAATGGCGGATCTAGACTTAACTTTTAGGGGGGGCGGTTTAAGAATTATGACTCCTCCCCCTAATCATAGCCCCTCCCACTTAGTAATGCCCTTCCCGTTCGCTTCTAAATTTCCTATTGTTGCCATTACTAATAAAATGTTGCCAGTTAGTGGAGAGAACCCTGCGCACCGGTGATACAGACTGGCGAATCGCCATTCCTTCCATCAGGGGTGGTAGAGGCTAAGACAGTAGGGCAATTTAAACATGCATGGGATAGACATAAGGATATTCTTACAAAGAAATAAGGATCAGATAAGGTTAGAGATAAAAAATAATGTAAAAAAAAAAAGGGGCAGACTAGATGGGCCAAGTGGTTCTTATCTGCCGACAAATTCTGTGTTTCTATAGCACACAGAATGAGCCGAAATTCACATTATAGCACGCAGAATGAGCCAAAATTCACGTTATAGCACACTGAATGAGCCGAAATTCACATTATAGCAAACTGAATGAGCCAAAATTCACATTGTAGCACACAGTATGATCCAAAATTCACATTATAGCACACTGTATGAGCCGAAATTCACATTATAGCACACAGAATGAGCCAAAATTCACGTTATAGCACGCAGAATGAGCCAAAATTCACATTATAGCACACAGAATGAGCCAAAATTCACATTATAGCACACTGTATGAGCCGAAATTCACATTATAGCACACTGTATGAGCCGAAATTCACATTATAGCACGCAGAATGAGCCAAAATTCACATTATAGCACGCAGAATGAGCCAAAATTCACGTTATAAGCACGCAGAATGAGCCGAAATTCACATCATAGCACACTGAATGAGCCGAAATGCACATCATAGCACGCAGAATGAGCCGAAATGCACATCATAGCACGCAGAATGAGCCGAAATGCACATCATAGCACGCAGAATGAGCCGAAATGCACATCATAGCACGCAGAATGAGCCGAAATGCACATCATAGCACGCAGAATGAGCCGAAATGCACATTATAGCACGCAGAATGAGCCGAAATGCACATTATAGCACGCAGAATGAGCCAAAATTCACGTTATTGCACGCAGAATGAGCCAAAATTCACGTTATAGCACGCAGAATGAGCCAAAATTCACGTTATTGCACACAGAATGAGCCAAAATTCATGTTATAGCACGCAGAATGAGCCAAAATTCACATTATAGTACACTGACTGGGCCGTAATTCACATTATAGCACAATGTATGAGCCGAAATTCACATTACAGCATGTAGAATGAGCCAAAATTCACATTACAGTACACTGAATGAGCCAAAATAATGCAGGGACATATACACTTTAGCTAGGAGCGGAGGGGGGAGACATGGAACACAGAGGGGGGCACACACACACACACTTACTTTAGTTTGGAGGGTAGGAGACATGGCATACACTGACAGTGACACCCTGCTGCAGCCAGCAGCATGTAGGAGTCGGATGGAGGCCGGGTGCCGCCGCGGCACTGGGAACGAGGTGGAGAGCGGTGCAGTGCGGCGGGGGACGGGGAGAGAGAGAGAGAGCGTCCTGACGCGCGTACAGGAAGAGGGGGCGTGGTCAGAACAGAGGCCGCTCAGCCGCTGTATTCGCGTCAGGACGCTCTCTCTCTCTCCCCTTCCCCCCCGCCGCTGCACCGCTCTCCACCTCGTTCCCAACACCGCGGCGGGACCCGGCCTCCATCCCGGTGCCGGTATGTGTAGGGGGGGGCATTCGCCCTAATCGCCCCCCGCTAAATCCGCCACTGACTGCGCCCCCAGGCCACAGCGACCTAGACAACAGCCCTGCCAGCCCGCCCCTGTCTCTTCTATTTATATCCTTAAAACCTGAATTGAAAGGATGCCTTGAGGACCGAGTTTGGGAACCTCTGCCCCAATCTGTTAAGATTCACCCAGATCCTCTTCCCAGTAATAACATTTGGTGTATCTGACAGACGTTGCACATCTTGGCGCGATCAGCAATTCGCTCTCTGTATAAACGGGCACAGTGACACATCATGCCCGGTAAATGACTCTTACAGCGTAAGCAGGTAAAAAACGACCTCCCTCCTTTAATACACTGTTCACATATTGCAGGAAACACATGCAGCACTCCTGTACCTTGCTGCAAATATCCAAATATTTCAACTTATTGCCTATGACCTGAGAATATACTCTCGTCATAGACTTCTGTTATCTCTGCAGTTAATGTTAAAGATGTTTATATGATAGAATGTTCTAGAGCGGAATGTTTTTGCCCCGACCAAATGCCTGGTAATTAAAATGATGGCTAAAAATCTGTTTATTGGCTCCGTTTATTTTATTCCTATATATTTGTTCAGCATACCTCAGCGGTGGCTCATTACGTTTTGTAGCAGTTATAAAAACCAAATGCAAATTAAACTCTAGAACATATACCGGGGAAATCTTTATATGTTGTAGCTATTTAAATCAGCAATGAATCCGCCTTAGATCTTCAATAATGATTCTAAACTCCAGACCTCAAGCACCCCACCCCCTCCCAACAGACCATGTTTTCAGGATTTATTTATATGGAAACAGGTGGAATAATTACTGACACAGCAACATAAATCAACTCACCTGAGCATGATTGACAAAATCCAGAAAACATGACCTGTTTGGAGTACTTGAGGAGTGGAGTTGAGAACCGCTGTTATACAAGGATCATGGCCATCATTCAGAGTTGATCGCTCGCTAGCAGTTTTTTGCAGTCCAGCGATCAGATAATCGCCGCCTACAGCGGAGTGTATTTTAGCTTTGGCAAGTGTGCGAACGCATGTGCAGCCGAGGGGTACAAAAAAACTTTGTGCGGTTTCTGAGTTGCCCAGAACTTACTCAGCCGCTGCGATCTCTTCAGCCTGTCCGAGGCCGGAATTGACGTCAGACACCCGCCCCTGCGAATGCTTGGACACGCCTGCATTTCCCCAGCCACTCCCAGAAAACGGTCAGTTGCCACCCACAAACGCCTTCTTCCTGTCAATCACCTTGCCATCGGCTGTGCGAATGGATTCTTCGTAAAAACCCATCGCACAGCAACAATCCGCTTTGTACCTGTGCAACGTCCCTGCGCATTGTGGTGCATACGCATGCACAGTTCTGACCTGATTGCAGCGCTGCAAAAAACGCTAGCGAGCAATCAGGTCTGAATTACCCCCCATGTTGCATCTGGCAGACTACTCCATAAGGCCCTAGGCCTGACTTCATACTTACCTACTCTCCCGGAAGCTGCGGGAGGCTCCCGTTTTTTGGGGTAGCCCCCCGCACCCCCGGAAGAGTGGGCAGGTCTCCCGCATCCTGCTCGCACCCTAGTGATGCGAGCAGGATGAGAGATAACCTCCCGAATTCGCGGGTCCGTTGGGTGGAGATGGGGTTAAAATGACGCAAATCGCGTCATTTTAGCCCCGCCCCTTCCCGCGGACCCGCAAATCGCGGCATTTTCCCGATGCGGGGGGCGGGGCTTAGTGATGTCACAGTCCGGCCCCCCCCCCCCCCCCCCCCCCCCCCCCCCGAAGACACCTGCTGCGTCTCCTCTCCAGGCTTCTTCCGGAAAGGAGAATTAAAATGTAGGTAAGTATGCGGCTGACTTTAGTCATTTCATCCACACTGGGAGCTGTGCAGACCTTCCCTCTGTTTTCCCACCAATACAGAGCTGAATTCCCACTGCATAGGGAAATAAAGCCTCCAGCCACAGTAATTGGGACAGTAGAGTCAGGGTGCGGCTTCTGTCCATATCTCAGCTGCACACCTAACCACTGTGCTCCTTTCCCTCTTCAGACGGGCTGAAGGCTCCAGAAAAAGCACCCGGTTGATTTCTCGACCTGACGGAAATGTTAAGTTCATGTAGGTTCATTTACGCTTCATGTACCCCACTAATGCCAAATTGTCAGTATGGCATTGCACTATGGTGGTCATTCCGAGTTGTTCGCTCGGTAATTTTGTTCGCATCGCAGCGATTTTCCGCTAATTGCGCATGCGCAATGTTCGCACTGCGACTGCGCCAAGTAAATTTGCTATGCAGTTAGGAATTTTACTCACGGCATTACGAGGTTTTTTCTTCGTTCTGGTGATCGTAATGTGATTGACAGGAAGTGGGTGTTTCTGGGCGGAAACTGGCCATTTTATGGGTGTGTGTGAAAAAACACTGCCGTTTCTGGGAAAAACGCGGGAGTGTCTGAAGAAACGGGGGAGTGTCTGGGCGAACGCTGGGTGTGTTTGTGACGTCAAACCAGGAACGAAACTGACTGAACTGATCGCAGTTGCCGAGTAAGTGTGGAGCTACTCAGAAACTGCTAAGAAGTGTCTATTCGCAATTCTGCTAATCTTTCGTTCGCAATTTTACTATGCTAAGATTCACTCCCAGTAGGCGGCGGCTTAGCCTCATTCCGAGCGAACAACTCGGAATGAGGGCCTATATTCTCTGTCACATAGAGCACTGGAAGAAAACCCACAATCACAGAGAGAAACAAACAAACTCCACACATATAGTCCATGGCCAGGAATTGAATTTGTGACCCCAGTGCTATGAGGTAGTAATGCTAACCACTACGCCATTCATGCTGCTTATATAGTTTTCTAGTCTGGATATATAGTGCAATGCTCACTTTGGATCTCTTATTACCATGGCATTTACTTTAAAATCCAGTTAGATATAGAGCAGGTAAGGGGTTATATCGGCTTTAACGTTCAGCTCTATATCCTGAGTCCTTTTCCCGTCGCCCCCCCATTGCTTTCTCTTCGGACATGCTTTTAGAAGGACATGGATTGCATGCTGAAACACAGCAGAAAACTGCGTCCTAAATGGATAATGATGCTTAGCGCACAATCTGTCTCCGGCCATAAAGAATTCTCCTGGTTTCTGACAATAGATCTATATTGCTATTGTACCTGGCTCCTATCCCAGACCTTCCCCTACCATCTACGGGGCATTGACACTCTGCCATATCCTTTGAAAGTGCCCAGCACAAAAGTAATTTGTCTGTTGTCTGATGATGACGGAAAGCTAAGCATGAAATCTTTTAAAACGCTTACTAGCAATCTAAAAGGCTGCCCTACCAGTCAGGCAAAAACATGAGCTGGCTTTATGAATTCCTGCTTACATAGAGGTGCATTGCACACCATAATATCTCTGTATCGGTGTGACTGGGTCCCTCATGTGACTACACTGTGCCCATATCTAATTCACAGTCTGTGATTTCCTGCTGCCTCCATTCTCCTCCTCACGCTCAGCCTCATCTCCTGATATACTCCGTACTGCTGGAAGACCCTGCTCCTTCCACTATATAACTGTCAGTCTGTGGCTTCCTGCTGCCTCCATTCCCCTCCTCACATCATGTCACTGCCCCTGTCACATGCAGCCCTGTCCTCACTGACACATCACTCATCTCCTGATATACTCTGTGCTGCTGGGGACCCTGCTCCTCCCACTATATAACTCTCAGTCTGTGGCTTCCTGCTGCCTCCATTCCCCTCCTCACATCATGTCACTGCCCCTGTCACATGCAGCCCCTGTCCTCACTGACACATCACTCATCTCCTGATATACTCTGTGCCGCTGGAAGACCCTGCTCCTCCCGCTATATAACTCTCAGTCTGTGGCTTCCTGCTGCCTCCATTCCCCTCCTCACATCATGTCACTGCCCCTGTCAAATGTGATCAAATTTAAAAGGGAGAAATATTGAACTGCTAACTACTGAAAATTCCAGTTCAACATTTTTCACCATTCCCCAAAAAGTCACCATTTCCATTAAATGA